>NW_022681468.1:110632492-110663681 GCF_009764315.1 Trachypithecus francoisi
CACAGTTGAGGGAGGTGATACATCTGTGATTCCGCCTGGAATACTGCGTTGCTCCTGGAAGTGGGAAGAGGGAGTTTCCGAGACTTCCCCCGGGCTCTTCCCACTATAGGGGCTCATACCCACAGGTCAGGGAGTAAAGTGAGAGCTCTGTTAGCTGCTAAGCATACTCATATCAATTGCACATTTAGGGACAGAGAAATGACAACTGGATGAGGCTGTGGCCTCTTCATCCAGGGATCCATTATTACCTAGCCTTCACGTGTCCTCAGTCTTGTTGGGGAGGGGACATGGTGGCATTGTGGATCTTACGGTGTCAGGGTCAGCTCTAATACTATATAAATGATCCTCAGTCTGGGTGTTCCCTTTTCATCAGTTACTGTTACTCTAATCAATGACCCCAGATGCTTCTGGAGAATAATGAATGAATACCATGTAGTAATGTTGCAGGATCTTTTTCCAAGAATACCCAACCTCTCCTACAATCCATGAGCTGTAGGTCTCAATTATCTCAGTCTGAAAACTGGCTAGGAAATTGCAGTTTTGTGTTGCAGCCTTCTGCGGGCCAGATCTCGGTGTTGTTGTTTCCTGCCACCACCTGGCATCTGCTGTCCTCGCCCTCCACCATTCCCACTGACACCACGAAGCCTGGTCTCATGGCAGCACCTCCTCTTGTCGATCCTGGACTACAAAGGATAGTGCCCCGAGTCTCGGAAAGATGCAGGTGCCCTTCTCACTAGTGCCTTCCTTGGTAGCCTAGAGAGGGGAGTTCCTTGGTAGCCTAGAGAGGGGAGTTCCTGTGAGGCCTCCAAGGGCACATAGGCAAGTGGTGGATTCTGAATCTGCTGGCATGGAACGAACCATTCCAACATTCCTACCTCCCTGTACTTTCTGGCTTCTTTGATGCTTCGCAAATACAGTTCTATAATCTCTACCTAATTCACTGCAGCAACTGTTCCATCCACATTTCAAGGAGCCACTCCAGCAATGTGTTGGAGCCTCAGGTGTCCTTGCCAAGTCATTAAATCCTGAGAGTGCTCCCAGGTCAGTGTGTTCTCGTCTATACAGCCTTTAGTCTCCCACCCACGTGGGAGAGCCTACAGTAAAGATCCTGAAAGTAGCAGAAGAGCAATGGATCAAGTGAATCCAAGATATGACTAAAACTATCTCTGATGGCAAAGCCTTTGATGACAAGAGTCTGGCTCATAGAAAGATGGCCCTGAGCATGGCACCTCTCACCAAATCCCTCACTCTGACCTACTAAGCTTATGTGCCCAGCCTTGATCACAGTTGGGGTTGAAGGAAGACCTCATGGAGGCCACGCAATAACTGCACTGCCTATGTGCCTGTCACTGCTGATTCCTCCACACCATCCTCTGCCCCAGCCAGCCCAGCCCTGCCATGCCCTGCCATTGCAGTCAGGGCTCTTTGGGAGTGGGTGACAGAAAATTCACTTGAGTTGGCTTAGGCAAGAGGGGAAGCTCATTGGTCAGTAAGTTAGCCACGGGCAGAACAGGGAACAGCTGGGTCTCAGGAATACCTGGACTCAGAGTCACCAGCACTGTTAGGATTTGCAGGCTCCTTAACCTTGTGTCTGTCTCCACCTCAGTCTGCAGATCAGTTTTGTGCTCTCAGAGCAACTTTCCCCACAAGGTTGGAGTCAGACTGCTGGCAGTACGAGGCTTCCATCTTCCTGGTTTTGACCCCAAGAAAGGATGGGACTCCCCTCCATTAGTTCCGATTCAGAAAATTCCAGAAAAAAGTTTCTGCTTGGTCTGGTCTGGGTTGGCTGGGTAGCTGGGACACTAAAACTGCCAAGCCCTCTAGTGTCATGTGGTTGAAGTAGGGTAGGGAGATGTATTAGTTCAGGGTGTCACGCCAAAATACCACACACTGGGTGGCTTAAACCACAAACATTTATTTCTCACAGTTCTGGAGGCTGGGAAATCCAAGACCAAAGTACCAGCAACATAGGTTTCATTCTGAGGCCTCTTCTCTTGTCCCGTAGGTGGCTGCCATATTGTGTGCCCACGTGACCTCTTCTTTGTATTTGTGCAGAGAGAGTGAGTGAGGGCACTCTCTGATGTCTTAACTTATGAGGACACTAATCCTACTGAATCACAGCCCCACCCTTAGGACCTCATTTAACCTTAATGACTTCCTGAGAGGCCTCATCTCCAAATACAGCCATGCAGAGGGTTAAGGCTTCAACATATGAATTTGGAGGAGACAGAGACAGAGACACTCAGTCCATGATGGGAAGAAAAACTACTCACGAAAAAAGGGATGCAGTGGCCAGAAAAGGGGGCAGACAAAATATTCTCTCCATTTTCCCCAAAACACATCACACATACACACACACACACACGGCCTTTGCATCTTCACCACAAGGCCACTCCCCATCCCATGATTATTTACCTACCTCCTATCCTGCTCTCTGGAGCTGCCCCCTCCCCTAAGTTGTCCTGTGGCTCACTGAATGCTGCATACAGGTAGGTGCATGTAAATGTAACCCGGGGCCTCCTGGACCATGTGTGTCCTGAGCCCAACCATGGGACTGGGCAGGAAGTGGGCCTCACCCATGTCTATTGTCCTCAGGCAGAGCCTAGCCCTGGGACATGAGCTCAGTGGGTGCTGCAGCTTTGTTGGATTCACCTCAGGCCCCCTTTCCCCACATCCACTTATAAGGTTCCCAGGGCCTTGATACCTCTGTCCTTGGAAGAAAAGAATGCAATTATCCAGCTTACATGAACCTGCTGGTGGCTTCCTGCAATAGAAGCACATAATTTTCTAGTTTAAGAGTCTACCAAGTGACTAGCACAGTGAACGAAGAAAGACCTACAATAGGCCGGGCGCGGTGGCTCAAGCCTGTAATCCCAGCACTTTGGGAGGCCGAGACGGGCGGATCACGAGGTCAGGAGATCGAGACCATCCTGGCTAACATGGTGAAACCCCGTCTCTACTAAAAAATACAAAAAACTAGCCGGGCGAGGTGGCGGGCGCCTGTAATCCCAGCTACTCGGGAGGCTGAGGCAGGAGAATGGCGTAAACCCGGGAGGCGGAGCTTGCAGTGAGCTGAGATCTGGCCACTGCACTCCAACCTGGGCGACAGAGCGACACTCCGTCTCAAAAAAAAAAAAAAAAAAAAGAAAGACCTACAATAAGGCACATCATTGGGAAATTCCAAGAATCCAAAGATAGAAAATCCTAAAATCTTCCAGAGAGGAAAGACACATCATATGTAAAGAGCCAAGACTCCGCATGACACTGACTTCTTCCCAACTACACTGGGAACTAGAAAGTAATAGAGCAATATTTCCCAATGTGAGGAGGAGTTACATTTAAATTAGAGCATTACATCCAGTCAAACTACTAATCAGGAGTTGGGGTAGAACAATGAGATTCTAAAATTCATAAGGGTCAGAAAGCTTGGCTTCCATTCATCCTTTCTCTGGAAGCCACTGGAAGCTGTGCTGCAACACAATGAGAGGATAAACCAAGGAAAAAGATCTGGGGCCAGGGAAGAAGAGATGCACACAGAAGTAAGCAGGTAGAGTTGATCTACTGCCTGCTTGAAAAAACTATTTAAAATCCCTAACCCAAAGAAGGCCAGAGCTCTCATGAATCTGACCCAACAGATTTCAAAGCCAAAGCTGAGGGCATTTGAAATCAAAGCCTGGCTAGACAGAGATGAGGCTCCTGGGAGGGAACAGGTGCAGTCCTTCTCAGGCTGCAGTGTCCCTGGGCTGCAGCAGGATAAGGGCTCCCTCTGGGCCACAGCTTCTAGGGACAGAATTTCGGGTAGTTTGACTGTCTGATTTGTAGGACTCTGGTGATGAGCTCAGCTGGGAAACTGTGGTAATGGGAAGGGAATGGTGTTGCTTTTCCAAATCATCTACCCACTGCATGCTTGGATCCACATTGGAACTCAGTGTGGAAACTGCCTTTTAACAGCCTAAGCCTGAACTCTGGGCCATATGTCCAGTTTCCCGAACTCCAGCTTTGTTTACTCTTTACTCCCAGCCATCACTGATGCCAGATCCATCCTCCCAAATATCCTTTCATCATGTTACCCTCCCCACCACCTCATGGCACCTTCTACACAACAGGAAATGCCTCCCACCTCAGCCTGGCATTCAAGGTTCTTTTGATGTGGCCCACCTCTCACCAGCCCACCTCTCACCACTCCACCACATCTCCCTGTGGGCCCTGCTAAATTGGATCAATTTTTTCTATCTATGAGCTGAACTTTCCTACCTCCATACTGTTGCTTACACTGTGAACTTCCTGTTAATGTTCTCTCTCTCTCTTCCCCCAAGTCCAAATGCTATAGACTAAATTGTGTCTCCCCAAAATTCATACTTGGAGCCCTAACACCCTATGTGATTGTATTTGGAAACAGGCTCTTACGAAGTAAAGTTAAGTGAGGGAGGAGGGGCAGAGTAAGATGGCTGAATAGTAGTCTCTACCAATCCTTCCCCCTGCAGGAAAATCAAATGTAACAACTGTCTCCACCAGAAAACCATCTTCATAAGAACCAAAAATCAGGCAAGGACTCACAGTACGTGGGTGGTTTAACTTCATGTCGCTGAAGGAGGCACTGAGGAGGGTAGGAGAGACAGTCTTGAAACACCAATGTCACCCCTCCCCCTCCCCCAGCAGTCACCGCTGTGGGGCTGAGAGAGACTCTGTGCACCTGGGGGAGGGAGAATGCAGCAACTGTGGGACTTTGCCTTGAACTCAGTGCTGCCCTGTCACAGCAGAAAACAAACCAGGTGGAACTCACGTGACACCTGCCCATGGAGGGAGCATTTAGGCCAGTCCTATCCAGAGGGGTTCACCCATCCCAGTAGTTAGAAGGCTTGAGGCCTGGGTTTTGACAAGCTTTGGCATGGCAGGCTATTATGCTCTGGGGCCCTAAATAAACTTGAAAGGCAGTCTAGACCATAAGGACTTCAACTCCTAGGCAAGACCTAATGCCATGCTGGACTCAGAGCCAGTGGACTCAGGGGACACAAGACCTAGACAGACACCAGCCAGGGCAGCCAAGGGAGTGTTTGCACAACCCCTCCCCCAACCCCAGGCAACGCAGCTTGCACTAACTAAAGTGACTCCCTTTTGCTTGAGGAGAGGAAGGGGAAGAGTAAAGAGGACTTTGTCTTACATCTTGGGTAGCAGCTCAGCCACAGTAGGACAGAGCACCTGTCAGAGTTGAGAGGCCCCCATTCCAGGACCTAGCTCCTGAATTACCTTTCTAGATACACCCTGGGCCAGAAAGGGTGTATCTTTGGCCTTAAAGGAAAAATTCTAGTCCTGGCAGGATTTATCACCTGCTGAGTCAAGAGCCCTTGGGCCCTGAATAGCCAACAGTGATACCCAGGTAGTATGCAACGGGCCTGGAGTAAGGCTCTGAGACATGCTGGCTTCAGGGGAGACCCAGAACATTCCCAGCTATGGTGGCTGTGGTGAGAGATTTCTTCTACTTAAGAAAAGTAGAGGGAAAGGTAAAAGGGACTTTGTCTTGCAACTTAGGTACCTGCCTGGCCACAATGGGGTAGAGAGCACCAAATGGACTCTTATAGTCACTGATTTTAGGCCTTGGCTCTTAAACAGCATTTCTGGGCCTGCCCTAGGCCAGAGGGGAGCCCACTGCCCTGAAGGGTGAGTCCCAGGCCTGGAAGCATTCACTACAAGTGACTTAGGAGCCCTTGGGCCCCAAGTAAACATCAACAGTAGCCTGGCAGCACTCCCTGTGGGCCTGTGGTGGTGGCCACAGGGTGAGGCTCCTCTGCCTGTGGAAAGGGAAAGGCAGAGTGGGAAGGACTTTGTCTCATGGTTTCAGTGTCAGCTCAGCTGCCTTAGAATAAAGCACCAGGTAAGTTTCTAAGGTTTTTGACTCTAGTCCCTGGCTTCCAGACAGCATCTCCGGACCCACCAGGGCCTGAGGGAACTTGTTGCCCTGAAGGAAAAGACACAAGCCTGGCTGGCTTTGCCACCTGCTGACTATAGGGCCCCAGGGCCTCGAGTGAACATAGGAAATAGCCAGGTAGTGGGCCTTGAGTGAGACCCAGTGCTTTGCTGACTTTAGCTCTGACCCAGTGCAGTCCCAGTGGTTATGGCCATAGGGATGTTGTGTCAGTCCACCCCCAGCTCCGAGTGGCTCAGCAGAGAGAGAGAGAGAGAGAGAGAGACTGTTTTTTGGAGAGAAATTACAGTTACGGGTAGAGAATAAGGATCTCTACTGCCTGGTAGCCCAGAGAATTCTTCCAGATCTTATCCGAGACCGACAAGGCAGTTCCTCTATGAGTCTGCAAGAACCATAGCATAACTGGGCTTGGAGTGTATCTAATAAAGATACACTTTAGATCACAACACCCACAGCCTTTCAAATACCTGGAAAGCCTTCCCAAGGGTGGGTACAAACAAGCCCAGGCTGAGAAGATGGTGGCAGCTTGAAATCAGCCATGGAACATTTGCACCACCAAAAGTGGCAAACACTACAGAACAGACTCTGTTCCCTCCCCAACAGAGAACCCCTTGGGTAACGAGAGCACACCACTGCCCCATCCCTGAGCAGAGCGCTGTGTGTTGCAGCAGAGTAGGGGCAGGTGTCTTCTCCCTTGGGCTACAGAATACATATTTCTTTCCTCAGCATATGGATCATTCTCAAGGATAGACTATATCTTAGGTCAAACGACGTCTTAAAACATTTTAAAAATTGAAATAATATCAAACATCTTCTCTGATCACAATGGAATAAAACTAGAAGTTAGTAACAAGAGAAATGTTGGAAACTATACAAACACATGGAGATCAAATAATATGCTCTGGAATGACCAGTGGGGTCAATGAAGAAATTAAGAAGGAAATTGAAACATTTCTTAGATGATAATGGAAACACAACATGTCAGAACCTATGGGATATGACACAAGCAGTACTAAGAGGAATTTTATGGCTATAAACACCTACTTTTAAAAAGTAGAAAAGCATCAAATAAACAATGTAACAATGCAGCTTAAAGAAATAGAAAAGCAAGAGCAAAGCAAACCCAAAATTATTAGAAGAAAAGAAATAATAAAGATCAGAACAGAAATAAATGAAATGAAAAAAACAAAGCATCAATGAAAAGAATAGTTGGTTTTTGGAAAAGATAAACAACACTGACAAACTTTTAGCCTAACTAAGACTAAGACAAAAAGAAGACCCACGTGAATAAAATCAAAGACGAAAAAGGAAACATTACAACTGATACCGCAAAAATTCACAGGATCACTAGTGGCTATTATAAGCAACTATACACAAATAAATAGGAAAACCAACTAAAAATGGATCAATTCTAGACACATCCAGCCTATCAAGATTGAACCATGATGAAATCCAAAACCTGAACAGTAGCAAATAATGAGATCGAAATGGTAATAAAAAGTCTCCCAGCAAAGAAAAGTCTGGGACCTGGTACTTCACTGCTGAATTTTACCAAACATTTAAAGAAAAACTCATACCAACCTTACCCAAACTATTCCAAAACTAGAGAACTTACCCAACTATTCCAAACTCATTCTACAAGGCTAGCATTACTCTGATACCAAAACCAAAGATACATCCAAAACAGAGAACTACAGGCCAATATCACTGATGAATACTGATGCAAAAATCCTCCACAAAATATTAGCAAATTGAATTCAAAAATACATTAAAGTTGGGGTGCAGTGTCCCAGGTTCACTCAACCCTTCCCCTTTTCCTGTGTGTGTCTACTTTGGCTGTGCTCCTTGGGGGCAGTGGTGGTGGCAATGTTGGTATGTGGGCCTCCCAGGACAAGGGGAAAGCGAGTGTGCCCTTCTCGCCTCCTTCCAGGTGTCTGTAGCCTGGCACTAGCTCTGGCCAGGTCTTCAAGCAAGGGACCTGGAGACGTTCTTTTCCAATTTCTGGACTGGGAAATAGAGGCAAATTCTGGGTACCAGAGTCAGAACTAAGATGAGGCTGAATGGGGGGAGTCTGGGATCCTGAGAGGCAGAGACCTGAAACCTTCTAGAGCGTGTGGGGAGCTGGGTGTGTGTTCTGGCCAGCTGCTTTTCCCTCTGCCTCAATGTTCCAGGTACCCTTGGAGGGGCTGAGATCCTGGGGATGTCTGGAACCTGGCTGCATGGACTGGCCACCCTGATGCCCTTCTTGTAGGGACATTCACAGAACAAATGGGGCAGGGAGGTGGAGGGCAGTCCCTTCCCTTGGGGCCTCAGAGAGTGCACCTCTTGGTCACAGGTGAAATGGTGTCTGACCACTGTCTCCTGGAAGGGATAAGAAATCAGAAGGCGGGGAAACCAAGAGCATAAGGGGGTCTGGGAGGGACCACAGAGGAAGGTGGCAAAGGAGGTGCAGGGGGAATCAGCTCACCATGGCCTCCTGGCTCTCCGGGTCCTTCGGGATGCTTGGCATGAGCTGAAGCGCCTCCTCCTCCTCACTGTCCAGATGTCCTCCTTCATCTCCTGTGGGGACGTGGCCAGAGGGGTCCTCAGACAACCCATCTAGGGAGGTACTGCGGGCCCACCTCTCCCCACCCTCACTGTGTGACCCTGAACCAGGCCCTCCCCAGAGGGGAATGAGCTGCTGTTCTTTATTTTTCCTTTTAAGCACCAAGATCTTGCTATATTTCCCAGGCACAGTCCTGCTACCAGTTGGTGTGGGAGTTCTGACCTGTTCCCTTTCTCATCTGGGCCAGTCCACCCATCCTTAGGCAACCTGGTGGCCCCCCAATCCCAGGAGGTCACCATACTGATGCCTAACTTAGTGCACACACCCGGTCAGCACAATGACCAGCTGTTCTAAAGGTCTCTTCTAGCTTCTCAATCCTACGCTGCTAACAGTCCCCCCTTCCTCCTGGGGTTGTCTCCTCTTTCTCTGAGTGGTCTCCTGTACCTTCTTCAGGGAGAGCCACGAGGCTCAACTGGGTCTCTAGCTGCTATTTCTGCTGGCTGGCAGCTTCTAGGCACTCCTAAGGGGATGGGAAACAGAGTGAGAAGGCACAGAAGATGCCAGGTCGTCCCTCTTGGGGCTCTGTCCTCAGCAACTCCCTCCCCTGGGTCTCCTGCAGTTTTGGCAGGCCATCTCAGCCACCGGTTTTCCCCAAGCTTCCTGCTGCTGCAGCGGGTCCACAAGCTGGGTCTGCAGTAACTGCTTGTGCAGCACCCCCTTCTCAGAGGTCAGCGGCTGATAGGTGGCCACGTACTGCTGCAGGTGACCCAGGTACTAGTCTCGCTGCTGCTCCACCACCAGGAAGACCCTGGGCATGAGGGCACGTGGTGACTGGCTTCCAGATTCTGGGCCCATTAATAGGGTAGCAAGAGCACTGTGGGGCTCTGTCACCTGCCCAGGTCCCTGGCCCCTTGCTCCAGGCCTTAGAGACTTCCTCCCTTGCCTAGAACCCCATGCCTCCTTCCCCAGCCTCAAATCTCACCTCCTTCTTCCTACCATTTAAACTGTAGGCCACAGACTGGTGGAAAACCAGAGGGAGCCAACCACCATCTGCTAAGTGTGCTACAAGCCTAATGCTTTCCATGTATTATCTCATTTAATCCTCAGCACCTCTGCAAGAAAAATGCTAACTTCCTTTTGAAGTTAGAGAAACAGAGACTTAGAGATGCAAAGTAGTTGAATAGTGACCAGTGGAACCCGGGCCGGAATCCACTTTGAATCTCAGGAGGCTTTTTTGTTTTGTTTTGTTTTGAGACAAGAGTGTCACTCTGTGGCCCAGGTTGGAGTGCAGTGGTGCAATCTCAGCTCACTGCAACCTCCACCTCCCAGGCTCAAGCGATTCTCATGCCTCAGCCTCCTGAGTAGCTGTGATTAACGGCATGTGCCACCATGCCTGGCTAAATTTTTTTTTTTTTTTTTTTGTAATTTTAGTAGAGATGAGATTTCACGATGTTGGCCAGGCTGTTCTCAAACTCCTGACCTCAAGTGATTCTCCTGCCTCAGCCTCCCAAAGTGCTGGGATTATAGGCAGGAGTCACCAGCCCCGGTACAAGGAGCCTCTTATACCACTGTCTCTTCCCCTCTGATTGGGAGGCTCCATGCCCCTAGCTGGGATTATAATGTCCAGACCTGGGAGGAACCCAGGGTTACCCACCTCTAAAAGTCAGAGGGCAGGAAGCAAGAAACAGTCACAGGACTCCCCTGAAGGTTGCTGGCATCACCTGCCCCCAGGCTGGAGCTGCCTTTGGCCTCACACCTCCCTTCCCCAGAGGCTGGTGCCCGCCTCCCAGCCCTTCTTGGATGGGGCAGAGGTTACCATCTCCTTCACCTCGCTCAGCTTCTTCTCCTGCAGCTCCTTTACTTGCTGCTCCAACTGCAGTGCACTCTTGTTCTCACTGTTCTGGACAAAGAGAAGCAATCAGCAGCCACCCACTGCAGCTGGAGACCCCAGAACTTGATGTCTGCCTCCCATGTCATGGGGAAGGGTAGAGGCAGGTTAGAAACATCATCCCCTCTCTCTCACAGCCATCAGAGCAGGGCTCTGGCTCACAGGTTCCTTTAGAAGTACCATTTCATGTGAGGGCTACATATGCCCATTTTACAGGTGGGGAAACAAAGGCATGGAGGGCCAGGGAGGAGGGCAGGCTCCCCTGGTGGGGCAACCCACCAGCTCCTGGAAGTCGTACTGTGCCTCGCCCAGCTGCTCGTCAAGCTCGTGGTTCTGGGAGAGTGTGTGGCTGATGGTGGTGCAGTCATTCTGCATGGTTTGCATGTGTGTCTCTGCCTGCTCGCCCCAGAGCTTGGCTTTCTGCTCCAGTTCCAGCAACCTATCCTCCTGCTCCCACAGCCTCTCCTCCTGTTCCCTCAGCCTCTCCTCCTGCTCCCACAGCCTCTTCTGCTCCCCCAGCCTCTCCTCCTGCTCCCACAGCCTCTTCTCCTTCTCCCTCAGCCTCTCCTCCTGCTCCCACAGCCTCTTCTCCTGCTCCCTCAGCCTCTCCTCCTGCTCCCTCAGCCTCTCCTCCTATTCCCTCAGCTTCTTCTCCTGCTCCCACAGCCTCTTCTCCTGCTCCCACAGCCTCTCCTCCTGTTCCCTCAGCCTCTCCTCCTGCTCCAGCAGCCTCTACTTCCTGCTTTCTCAGCCTCTCTCCCTGTTCCCGCAGCCCCTCCTGCTCCAGCAGTCTCTCCTCCTGCTCCCAAAGCCTCTCTTGCTCCAGCAGCCTCTCCTGCTCCCGCAGCCTCTCCTCCCACTCCCACAGCCTCTCCTGTTCCAGGACTGTGTGGAACAGTTCTTTTAAAAACCAGACCATGGGCTTGGAAATGACTTGATCTTTACTGACCGAGTTGTATATTGAGCCTACCCCTTGCCCTTTTAAGGGGCACTGTGTGGAATGGCCTGGGCTCCCCAGATCGAAACTTCTTATCTTCACCATCCAGTCCTCAAGCTGCTGTGTGGCCTCCGAGCTCTGCGTCCAGTGGTCTCTCCCCACAGTGCCCCCAACTCACCCATAGCAGCTGACTCAGCCCCAGGCTGCCTCTAACAACCATACACAAAAGCAGTGAGAAATGAGCATGCTGCCTTCTGGGCAGGACACTGCATCCTGCAGAAGGGACCTTTAGGCTCACTCCTGCATCTGGGAAGCCAGGCTGCCAGGGGACGGGGTAGCTCATTGGACTCACCCTGTCCTCTTCCTGCTGCTGCATGGAGACAGCAGAGGGAGCCTGCTCCAACTCTCCAATACGCTGCAAGGAATATTGCAGGTGGCTGACCAGATCCTTGGATTCTCCTGTAATGAAAGAGGTTGAGATAGGGCCCAAAGGACTCCCCCTAAAGACCTGTCAAAGTGCTAGGTTGAAGGATAACAGGGTGCCAGATTCCCACCCTCAAAGGAGTGGCGGCACGTTTAGTATGGTAAACTGTGGTCTTCAAGTCTGCCTTTTCCAACATGAGGATGTTGATTGTCTGGAATTGAACCTTTGGGAGAAAAGCCAAGCAAGCGCTGAAGGACAGAAAAGACAAGGAAAGAAACATTCTTGGGAGGACAGGAGAAAACTCCCCACCCTCCACTCACCTCTAACTGCTCCGTTTGTGCTTTGTGTATTTCCATAGTTTGCTTTCTTTTCCTGTAGGAAGAGGAAGACAGAGCTCTTACCCGGGGGAGGCAGAGATGGCACAGCAAGAGACATGCCCCCAGCATGCCACCAATGCCCCAGGACAGGCCCACCCATGGGACCAGGTTACCAGGGGATAACCTGGAAGGATGGGGTAGAATCTGAGGGGTGAGCCTTCTTCCCCAGGCTGGGAGTGGGCGACATGAGACTGGCACCTCTACATTTGAGTGCCCCCCAAACGCAGCAGTCATGAGATTCCCCCCAAACCCAGCATTATATCGTGAGAAAAAGAAAAAAAACAAACAAACATGTTACTTCTTCCAGCTGATGTTCCACTTGTTTCTTCTGTTGTTTCTGTGGGGAGAGTCAAATTCAGGTGACTGAGGGGGGCCCCCTCAACTCTATTCCCCAGACCAGGAAGTTGTAGGCAGGGACCAGGAATGGATTTTAAAGGCAAAGTTCTCAGGCCCAATGGCAACACGAACTGGTCAACTCTCCTCAAGCTCCCAAAGACAGAGGATTTGCGTCTTTGTTGGTTTTCGCCAATAGCCACAGAACTCAAAATCTGAATCTGGATTCTCTCAAAAGGACAGTAACACAAACCTCTAGAGACGGAGTCTGAGAAAGGCCCACCCTTCTGCCAGCTTGTGATTTAGAAAGGTGCATTCATTCAACAAACATTTACTGAGCACATACAGGCCAGGTACGGTTCTTCACAGCAGACATACAGGACAGAAAAGGACAGACGGGAGCCCTTGGCCCTGAGGTTTCCATTCTAGGGTCCCAAATCTCAGACTCTCAGAGCTAACAGAGACCTTTGACACTCTCTACCTCCTCTGGAAACATGAGCCCAAGGAGGAGAGGTGGCTTGTCCAGACTCAAGGGCAAATTAGAGACTGAGTCAGGGCAGAAATACAGGGCCCCTGACAACCAGTCAGACTAGTGCTTCCCTAAGAGGTGACAACCCCAGGGTGTGTGTGGCAAGGACTGAAGCAGGGATGTCTGAAGAAGAGAGAGTCAGCAAAGAGGGGAGTGACAGAAGAGCCATGTTGCATGCTCCTTGCTCTGGGGTCCCTCCACGTGAGGCCTGGGTGCCCCAGCTCCCCATTTGCCCTTGGCACCAGGGTCCCTCAGCCCCTTTCTTCAGAGCCCCAAGGGGAAACTAAGGCCCAAGATTGGCAGCGTGGAATCAGGAGACCCCACTGGACTCTTACCAATGATTCTACGTTTTCATTGAGTTGATTGATTGTTGTGGAGCTTGAGTCCAGGGCTACTTCCAGTTCTTGGTACCGGCTCTGAGGCGCACGCAGAGAGGAGGAGTTGGAGGAGGACTGCGGGGAGAGGTAGGGAGAACAATCATTAGGACTGGGGTGTGTGTGGACTGTCTCAGCTGGCAGAGGGGCACCCAGCTCCTGCTGTGAGAGGAGGTTGGAGGGCTGGCCTGCAGGGTCACTGCACCCTGGCCCAGGGCCTCTTACCTCCAGATCCTTCAGGGTAGCAGATGATGCAGGGGTAATAAAAATGAGAAATTCAAAGAAACAAAAACTTACATGGGAAACATCTCTATATGGATATAGAGAAAGTATAAAAACAGCAAGAGACCATGCACGGTGGCTCACGCATGTAATCCCAGCACTTTGGGAGGCTGAGGTGGGTGGATCACTTGAGATCAGGAGTTCAAGACCAGTCTGTCCAACACGGTGAAACTGCGTCTCTACTAAAAATACAAAGATTAGTTGGGCGTGGTGGCAGGTGCCTGTAATCCCAGCTACTCAGGAGGCTAACACAAGAGAATCGCTTGAACCTGGGAGGCAGAGGTTGCATTGAGCCAGGATTGCACCACACCACTGCACTCCAGTCTGGGTGACAGAGTAAGACTCTGTCTCAAAAACAAAACAAAACAAAAGACCCAAATCCCACATGCCTGCTCTGTCACATTATTCCCAAATTACTTTGAAATTTTAAGGTATGACTCACCATTTCCAAGATGATAAAAGATGCTGGGAAGGAAAAAACCCAATCAATCAAGCAGGTGAAGAAGCAGACATAAACAGGCTGAAGGTTAATGGCAGCAACATAAAATAAGTCAGAGGCAAAGTATCCCCCAAACCAGAGAAGTCTCAGAAACATGCACGGCTGCAGACAGCAAGCCAGAGAGGGGTCTGGGCACTGCCTCACCTTCCACTTGCCCTGTGGGGGAGCACTACCCCATTGGAATGGTTAAGGTTGGACACCAGCACCTTCAGAATGTCCTGAATCTACAGGAGGTGACAAGAGAATAACAAGGGCAGGGGAAGAAAGACAGAAGTGGCTTAGAAAGAAGCAAGAAAGTCAGGATAGGAGGAAGATGTGGGTTCAGGGAAATGAAATGCTGAAAAAGAGCAGAGGAGATTAAAACCACGGCCTGTGCCATTCTTCCAAATGGCCACCTGCTGCCTTGCCAGGGGCAGGAACAAATAGATATATCACAGAGTGGAGTCACCTGACCAATGCAGCTCTTAATACACTCACTGGACCCCTTTCCTCAGACCCAGGACATGGGCGATGAATCTGGTAGAGTTCCAGACCTCCACCTCCATTAAAAAAAAAACAGACTTCTGAGTAAGGGTTCACTTGAACTAAGGGGACTCCAGCTGAAAAACAAGTTTGAAAGACACTGATCTTATCCAGTATCATGTTATAGAGGAGAAAACTGAGACCCAGGGGAAATAGTGATTTTTCTGTGGTTACCCAGCAAGCTGGTGGCAAGTAAGATCTTCTCTTACTCCTAGTGCCTGGGGCTCTCCTCACCACACGCTGGGGCCCTTTCAGTGACTCCTAAAGGGACAACTTGATGGCAAGTGGCTGTCCTCATTGGTCTGGCTTCCCTTTGAGACTGGGGATGAGGAAAATCAAACAGCAATGATCACTTCCTGGGTGTCCTGTGTGTTTGCAGCAGGCGATGTACTAGGATTCACATAAAAGAACAATAACAAATTTCATTTAAACTTCACAAATGGAAGTCAAACAATACCATCTTTATTATACAGCTATGAAAAGAGAGGCCCAAAGAGCTCAAGTAACTTGCACTAAATCATATCCCTAGCAGACGGAGCGGCAGGATTCAAACCCAGAATTCTTTACCAGTACCCAGCAATCTTAACAATTGCCCTCTACTGCCCCTTGGGGCCCCTGTCCCCAGGAACCTGGCCAGCCAAAACTCACATCCCCAGGTGAGTGGCAACCACCAGAAGTGGTTGTCTCAGTCCTTGGAGATGCAAGCCCAAAGAGCCCAGGGAGGTCAGGCTTCCGGGGGCAGGAGGTAAGGGCCGAGTCTCGAGCAGGGAGCCCCAGGGGTTATCTGCCCAAGGTTACCCTGGGGTGACTGTCGAGGATAGGGGCTGGGCTGCTGAAGGGAAAGGGCTGGCTAACAATATTTTGGTAGGGGGAGTGCAGAGGCACCAGGGGGGCCCAACCCAGTGTGCCTCAGGAGTGGCACAGACTCTGGCAGTAGTCCTGCTGTCAGAGGAGGTCTGCAGGTGGGTTAGGGGCTACGACCTGGTGGTTTTTACCTTTTTCTTGGCGCAGTCAATTTGCTCTGTCAAGTTTCTTCCTGCATGGTGGAGTGGGGAGGGAGGCGGGGTTGGGGCCACATCAGCGCAATCTAAACTGCTAAACACCTCCAGTCACCTACCAGGTAGCTGTGCAACTAAGCCAAAGGAGGAGTAACCAGGACCGCACTAGAACACAGAATAGGGGCATGGCCTCAATGCTCCCAAGCCCATTGGTTGATGAGAAAGATGAAAGGGAAAGGAGGTGTGGCCAGGCAGCAGCGTGTCCAGAGGACCTGTGGCATCACAAGGAAAGCTGCCCATGCAACCGCTGGCCCCTCCCCTCTCCCAGAGTGGGAGGGGCTGGCTTTCGCTGGGTGTCTGCTTAGCTTTCTGCGAGACTATTCACACTGGTGGTCAGAGTTCCTTTCCAAGAAGACCTAAGAGGCCACTTTTCTGTCTCCTGCCCTGGACCCTCCTGTGCCACTGAACCCTCTTTCCTGAGGGTCTCAGACCCCAGGGTTCAGGAGGTGGGTGAGGAATGGACTTCACAGTTTCTTTTCTGACTCCTCACAGCCCTGCCCCAGACTTCCCCTTCCCAGAAATCACCTCCAAGGACCCCTATACAGTGCTCCCCACAACCTCCCTCTCAGAACACCCCCTTCCTAGAGGGTCCCTACCCTGATCCTGGGGACATATCTGCCCCCTTTGCAGTTGGATCCAGTCCCAGGCACTCCTACTTCCCAGCTGCTCTTCCTCCTGCACCCACACAATACCCCTTCTCTCAGAGTGGGCCATGGGTCTAATCAGCCTTTCCCCTCGGATTCCTCTCCTTGACTGAACCAGGACTTACACAAAGTTGCCACGGGGCCTTCTGATCTCCTGCGAGTATGTCTTTCCCGCCCCCATCCCTGCCCCCGCACCACCCAGTCCCCATCCCCGACCCTCCCTCCGTGTGAGTCATTGCCTCTCCTGGCCCTCCTCTCCATCCCAACAGCAGCTGATCCCCCCTCTTCCAGGTCTTCTCCCAGCTGACTGAGGACCTCCAGGTCATTTCTCAATCCCTCCCCTTCCTTTCCTCCTGCCCACCAGTCTTCAAATAAGTGCTATCCTGTCGTGTCCTAGGCCAACTCCTCTCCCTCCCCATCCTGTCTCCTGCCTCTACAGATGCCTTTCACTCCAGTCCAGCACTAGCCATCTCTCCTGCTCACTGGTTTCACCCCTTACTCAGCCCTACCTTTAAACAAACCCACAGCTCCCCAGTCAGGAAAATGCTTGGTGTTTACCCTGGCCACTCCTTTAGCTGCTAATAGTCTCTCCTCTTCTTTTGCAAGCCACCCCCAAAACTCAGCCTCCACCTTCTCTCATCCCCCAGATGGAGTTGCCACTACCACTACCTCCACTCTCAAGTTACATTGTGAAAGACTTGGTATTTGTTCATTAATTTAGCAACTGCTGGGATACAGGTTTGTGCCAGATGGCCCCTGCCCTCCAGGAGGCTCAGGCAAAAAGCCAGTTCCAGGACAAGTATGCACATGGTTCTGAGAGGGGGAGCCCAGGCTTGGGCTTGCAAAGAAGCCTCCCCAGAGATGGCAAGGTCAGAGGCAAGGCCAGAAGGGCAAGCCACAGTGAGCCCAGATGATGATGACAGGGAGGCAACCACAGTTTGCCAAAAGCATTGGGCTGATTTTGCTTCACTCTGAGAATGAGGTGGTATCTGCTAACTTTGACCATGGGTGACTGACTGCAGATCATGCCTTTCTCATTCATGCTAATTCATTCCTTCTCTTTTTTTCTTTTTTTTGAGACAAGGTCTCACTCTGCCACCCAGGCTGGAGTGCAATGGCATGAACTGGGTTCATGGCAACCTCTGCCTCACAGGCTCAAGCCATCCTCCCACTTCAGCCTCCCCAGTAGCTGGGACCACAGGTGTGCGCCACCACACCTGGCTAGTTTTTTTGTAAAATTACCCTTGTACAGATGGGGTTTCGCTGTGTTGCCCAGGCCGATCTCGAACTCGTGAGCTCAAAGCAATCTGCCTGCCTCAGCCTCCGAAACTGCTGGGATTACAAGCATGAGCCACTGTGCCTGGCCTGGAAAAAAAAAATCCACTTCTAATCTAGCAAATTTTGTATTCTTGTTTACTATTTTAGCATTAATAACACCAAGTGACTTACATTCTCCTCATGAGCTGTATGCTAGGAATAAAAGCTTGCCACAGTGGAATTATCTAAACTAGAAGACATCAATACCAGGGATCCAACAAAAATCACCAAACGGGGCCACATGTTCATTTTATTTGATATATTTCTGGAAAAAAATGTTTGCCATAGCAAAGTGGAGAGAGGGGAGCCAAGCAGCAAAATACATCTGTAGTGAGGTAGAGAAAACAGTATCCACTAGAAATCTTTTCAGGAAGGGTGCCATTTTGGGTTGGAGAAACTCCTTGAAAGTTAATTTGGGGGAGAAGGAGAGTCCTTGAGGGACCAGGGTAAGGTCAGAACGTTTCCTGGGAGAAAGGGGAACATTATCTGGCTAATAAGGGCACAGTGCTGGACAGGGTGAAGAAGGAAAAGTCAGTCAAGAGTGGTACATTTCAGAACATGAAAGGCCTCACACTGCATAAAATGCACTACACCTTAAGACTTGCAATTTTCAGTAAGACTCTTAGGCCCATATAAAATTCAGGAGACTGTGGATTTTTTGGTGTGGAAACCACTGAAGAGGCAGATTGTACGTCTAAATTGCAAGGGCGAGACTTCAGTATGAATTGGGAATTTAGAGTGTAGCAAATTAGTCAGACATTAGATAATAACTAAGCAAAGTTTATGAACAGTTCACCAAGAAATACAAATGACTCTTTAACATATGAAAATATAACTGTGCAAGGAAAAAAAACATGCAAATTAATTTCCAAGAGATACTTTCCATTTCTTGCATTGGCAAAGAACAAAAATTTCACTGACATAATTGTGAGGACAAATGCATTCACTAGTGGGAATTGGTAAAACTTTCATTGAGAGCAGTTTGGCAGTAACTATCAAAATTAAAAATGCACAAAATCTTTAACCTAATTATTTCAATTCTAGTAATTTATTCTATAGGCATAGACATGGGAAATGACTTTACATACAAAGGTATTCAATGCAGCATTATTTGTAATAACCAATGCCTAAAACCAACCTAGAGAGAGGTTAAAGTCCATACTATATGGCGCATGAAAAAGAAAGAGGCAACTATTTACATATTAATATAGAATAATGGCCAAGATACATTATTAACAGATAAAGTGCAGAAAACGCATATAGTATCTGTATTAATAAAAGGCAAAAATAAAGAGGAATATTATATACATAATTGCTTGTATACTTAGAAAATATTTCTGGAAGGATATTCAAAATGCTAAAAGTGGTTCTAAAGAGGAGAACTGGGTAGCAGGCAGACAGGGAAGAGAAGACTTTTTACTCTATACCTTTAATACACTCTGAATTTTGTACTATATGGATGTATTACCTACTCCAATAATAGAGACTGAGAAAATGAAAAGGACAACATATCAAGAATTGTGATAAATGCTAAGAAGGAGAAATATAGAACAGTTAGAACAAACAAAGGGGGACCAATCTAGACTTGTTTGGACAGGGAAATTTTTCCTGGGTAAGAGATGTTTAAAATGAGACCTAAAGGGTAAGGCATTAGCTTAGGGAAAGGTGAGAAGAGGTGTGCAGGCCAGGAAAGAATTCTAAGGCAAAGGAAGAACTTGTGCAAAAGGCCCTGAGGATGGAAGAAACTCAGCCAGTTTGCAGCACAGAATGAAGACCAGTGTGAAAAGAGAAAAAGGTAACAGGGTTGGTTGCAATAGGAGAAGAGGTAGAGTGCAGATCCACAAAGGCCATATGAGGAATTTTATTGTAAGGGCATTGGGAAGGCACTAGAGAATTTTGAGCAAGGAATGGCATGGTCAGAATGAACACTTAATAAACTCATGTTAGCTCATGAGTAGAGACTGAATTGGGAGGGGGACAAAAATTGATAATCTAATGTAAACTAAAGGATACTGCAAATGAGACGATGAAACGCTTCACTTGGACTAGTATGATGGCAAAGGAGATGAAGAAAAGGTAAATGGATTCTCAAGTTTAGAGGTGGGAAAACCTCCAATACACAGAATTGGATATGGGGGAATGAGGGAAAGGGAAATGGATGTTAAAGGAAGATTGCCAGGTTTCTAACTTTGAAAGCTGCTGGATGAGTGGTACAGCCAATTGCTGAAATGGGAAGACTTAAGGACAAAGATGTTTGTAGGAAGCTCATGAGGCTGTTTCCCAACATATAAAATCCCCCTGAAAGCGGTCCTGTGAGGGGCAAATGACATTCTTTATTCAATAACTAGAAGCCATTGCTATAATGTTTCAAAATCTCTCCTTTGACCCCAGATCTTGTGAGGAAGATAGAGCACGTTCTGTACAAGGGCCTTTTTAATAAGAAAGGACATTGGTTTCTCAAACTGCAATCACTAAACTTAAGGTGCTTTAATTATATACATAATTAGAAAAATCTCTTTTTAAAAAACATAATAGGTTGGATACTGCAGTTCACACCTGTAATCCCAATATTTTGGGAGGCTGAGGCAGGAGGATTGCTTGAGCCCAGGAGTTCAACACCAGCCTCGGCAACATAGTGAGACTCGTCTCTACAAAAAATTTTAAAATGAGCCAGGCATGGTGGCATGCGCCTGTAGTCCTAGCTACTTGGGAGACTGAGGAGAGAGGATCTCCTGAGCCCAGGAGTTCAAGGTCACAGTGAGCTATGATTGCACTCCTGAACTCCAGCCTGTGTGACAGAGTGAGATCCACTGTAAAACAAACAAACAAACAAAAAGTATCTTCACAGGAAAATCCCAGAAATCACATAAAACATGTTTCTTGTGTCACAGATGGATCTTTATTTCCCTTAGCAAATCTCCTCAAATGTGACCCTGCTTATCAAGACTGTTCAAATCATATAGCTGTGCTGGGCATACAAAAAAAAAAAAAAGGCATTTATCTATTTTTATGGTGGGGGCTGAGGACACAGAAGAGGAATCAGACATCGGTAACCTTTCAGCATCCCCAATATATGCATAAATGAGCTACAGTTGAGATTTTACATTTTTAATGTTCTATCATTTGTACTAACAAGGTCCATAGCCAGCTTTGTTCTGATGCCACCTGCTGGGCAAGTCTGTAGCACCTTATGCCTCTTTGGAAGTGTCCAGTCCTCCCGGACCCTATACCACAAACTCTTGAGAGTCCAGCCAACACTTTGGGAAATATCACTTCAGAATAATATGAAGCTTCAGTGGACTTCATGAAGCATTTTCAGTATGCCCATTCTTGATACTACAGATATACTCAATAGCAATCAATGGTGAATGTGGGCAAAGGCATAATACTGCATTGTTTGTGAGAAAAAATACTGGAAACATGGACATGTCCATCACTGTTTAAATAAACTAAGATACATCTTACACTAAGACATACTATGCAGCCTCTAAAAGTCCTCAGGTTGTTAAAATAAGTTACATGAAAGGAGTGTAGAAAATATAGTATGCTTCCATTCAGGTTTTTAAAAATAATAAGGGGGAGGCCAGGTGTAGTAGCTCATGCCAGAACTGTGGGAAGCCAAGGTAGGAGGCCAGGAGTTTGAGACCAGTCTAGGCAACACAGTGAGACTCCCCGCCACCGTCTCTACAAAAAATAAAAAAAAAGGGAAAAGATATTGACACATTTTAGAAATACAATTTGGAAAAGAAAACACAACAAACTGCTAAGATATTTGTCTCTGTGGAGGGAGTAGAGGCACTAGGGGAGTTAAGATGGGAAGGTGTTGCTTTTATGATTCTACAAAATTTATAGGTACTTTTAATTTTAAAAACAGTTAATGAGGCCAGGCATGATGGCTCACACCTGTAATCCCAGCACTTTGGGAGGCTGAGGCGGCTGGATCAACTGAGGTCAGGAGTTTGAGACCAGCCTGGCCAACATGGTGAAACCCTGTCTCTACTAAAAATACAAAAATTAGCTGGGTGTGGTGGCGGGTGCCTGTAATCCCAGCTACTCGGGTGGCTGAGGCACGAGAATCACTTGAAGCCAAGAGGCAGAGGTTACAATGAGCCTAGATTGTGCCATTGCACTCCAGCCTGGGCAACAGGGCCAGACTCTGTCTCAAAAAAGGAAAAAAATACTAGCTAATGAAATATGCAAATAAAACCATTGTTTAAACTCCCATTCCTAACCGGGCGTGGTGGCTCATGCCTTTAATCCCAGCACTTTGGAAAACCAAGGCAGGAGGATCACAGGCAACATAGCGAGACCCCAACCCTACCGAAAAAAAAATTAGCCAGGCATGGTGGCACATGACTGTGGTCCCAGCTACTCAAGAGGCTGAGGCAGGAGGATCACTTGAGCCCAGAAGGTCAAGCCAGCAGTGAGTTATGATCATGTCATGGCATTCCAGCCAGGGTGGAGTGAGACCTGTTTCAAAAAAAAAATTTTTTTTTTTTTTTGAGAGGGAGTCTTGCTCTGTCACCCAGGTTGGAGTGCAGTGGCACAATCTTGGCTCACTGCAACCTCCGCTTCCGAGGTTCAAGCGATTCTCCTGACTCAGCCTCCCAAGTAGCTGGGATTACAGGCACCCACCACCACACCCAGCTAATTTTAGTATTTTTAGTAGAGTTGGGGTTTCACTATGTTGGCCAGGCTGATCTCAAACTCCTGATCTCAGGTGATCCACCTGCCTCGGCCTTCCAAAGTGCTGGGATTACAGGCGTGAGACACTGCGCCCGACCTAAAAAATTTTTTTGTTAAAAAAATTAACTATTTCTGAAATTCACTACTGATATGAAGAAAGTCACAAGGGAATATACCTCCCATTCTAGCAAACAACAACAAAAGGCCAGATTAGCTAGAAAATAAAAAATATGTTTAACTCGTCAGAAAAGCTAAGGACACAAAGAAATCTGGGTTGGGTACAGTGGTTTATGCCTGTAACCCCAGGACTTTGGGGCACCAAGGCAGGCAGATCGCTTGAGCTCAGAAGTTGGCCATCAGCCTGGGCAACATGGCAAAACCCTGTCTTGACAAAAAATACAAAAATTAGCCGAGTGTGGTGGTACACGCCTGTAATCCCAGCTGCTCAGGAGGCTGAGGTGGGAGGATCAGTTGAGCCAGGCAGGCAGAGATTGTAGTGAGCTGAGATCACTACAGGCTGTACTCCAAGCTGGGTAAGAGTGAGACCCTGTCTTAAAACAAAAATAAAAACCAAAGAAACCTAAATGATCCAAACTCCAGAAAGTGCCAACTCCTTCACAGGAGAGAAGAGACCCCCTAGCTGTTGTTATTCCTAGTTGAACTATGGTAGGAAGAGGAATACTACAGGGGTACAAAAGAGAAACCTGTTGAAATTTAACAAAATTTTCACAACCCCTTGGAGGCTGGTTTGACATTAGAACCTAGAGGACTCAAATCCACAGAGGAAGGCTTCCCACCAATCTTACCCCTTAGATGATAACCAGGTACAGGACGGTGTAGTACACTAAAGTTGTGGATAATAGAAGGAAAGCTGAGAGAGCTTGACTTCTCCCAAGGGCAAAATACCCTTTAAAGATGAAAGGGGAGGCAGGATTGTTGTGAAATCCAACAGAGGCACGCTTGGAGGCTAAGAGGGGTCAGAAATGCTAAGAAACCCATCCCCTAGGCATTGTGGACATTCCTCTACAAAAGGGCAGGGCACGCACGAGAGCTGAGAAAAATATCCTCCTGTCCCCAGCTCACTGATAAAAAAAATCCTGGCAGCAAGCTTGTAAAGCAGGGAAAGATCTCCCACGTTGATAAAAGCTGGTGGCTTAGCTATGAAGCAAAATAAGATCTCTGGAATCTTGCCAATGCCCAAAACTCAGACCCTGGTGATATGAGAGTTCTGATTCTACCTTCATTCAAAATATTTGAAGCTAGAGGTAAACTGAATCAAACTAAACTAAAACTGCAATGAAGCCCCAATCTAGAATTCATATACATCACATTGAGCCACCATTCAAGTGGCCTGAAAAAAAATACAAAGGACATGCCCTGTTTTGGAAGTAAATATTTGCTTCAATTTCTCTCTTTTTTTTTTCAACATAAAACGTCCATCATCCAATCAAATATACAAGTCATACAAAAGCAAGAAAATAAGATTCATGGTAAGGGAGGGGAAGGGCTCAACAGAAGCAGAACTAGATGTTGAATTATCAGTTTGGATCTTTAAAATAACTGATACAAGGAAAAAAAACAATAAAATAACTGATTAAGATACTAAAAAGTAGAGTGGAAAATGTGGAAAACATGAATGAAGAAATAGGAAATTTCAGCAGAAAATGGTAACTATACAAATATAATGAAATGCTAGAAATAAAAATATTAGAAAAAAATTAAAAATAATTCAGTGCAACTATGTATTCATAAATAACTAAAAACAAAAAAATTTTAAATGGAGAATTCAATAGACAAGTTTAACAGGTTAACATTGGAAAGCATCAAAAAACTTAAAGATGGTTAAATGGAAAGTATCCAAACTGAAAACAAAAAGAAAACAGGGCAGGGGAAAAATCACCTGAGATCTGTAGGTTTATATCAAATCATCTAATATACATGTAAATAGAATCTCCAAAGAGGAGAAGCAAGAAAGTATGAGACAAGAGAAAAATGTAAACAGATAATGGCCAAGAAAGAATCAATATTAATGAAAGACATCAACACAGATCCAAGAAGTTCAGTAAGCTCTAGACAAAGAAAAACATCCCTAGATATATCCTAGTCAATCTGCTGAAAAGTAAATATAATGCACAGATGCAGCCATTGAGAACAACCACACATTATGGAAAGGGAAATAAAAATTAAAATGATGAATGACTTCTCACCAGAAACAAATGAGGCCTGAGTACAATAAAATAACTTCTTTAAAGTACTGAAAGAAGAAATAAAAGGTCAACATAGAATCCTATATCCAACTAAAATACCCCTTAAAAATAAAAGGAAGGACATTCTCTAATAGACAAAAGCTGAGAGAACTTATCTCTATTAAAGACTGCAATAGGGCCAGGCACAATGGCTCACACCTGTAATCCCAGCACTTTGGGAGGCCAAGGTGGGCAGATCACCTGAGGTCAGGAGTTCAAGACCAGCCTGGCCAATATGGTGAAACCCCGTTTCTACTAAATATATAAGTTAGCTGGGCTTGGTGACATGTGCCTATAATCCCACCTACTTGGGAGGCTGAGGCAAGAGAATCGCTTAAACCTGGGAGGCGGAGGTTGCAGATCGCACCACTGCACCCTAGCCTGGGCGACAGAGCAAGACTCAGTCTCAAAAAACAAAAACAAACACAAAAAAACAGAAAAAAAAAACAAAAACAAACACAAAAAAACAGAAAAAACAAAAAACGCTGCAATAGGCTGGGCACTGTGTCTCATGCCTGTAATGCCAACACTTTGGGAGGGCAAGGTAGGAGGATCACTTGAGCCTAGGAGTTCCAGATCAATCTGGGCAACATATCAAGACTCCATGTCTACAAAAAAGAAAAAGAAAAATTAGCCAGGTGTGGTGGCGCACACCTGTGGTCCCAGCTACTCAGGAGGCTGAGGCAGGATGATCACTGGAGCCAAGAAAGTTGAGGCTGCAGTGAGCCACATTCATGCCACCACACTCCAGCCTGGGTGACAGAGACCCTGTCTCAAAACAAAAACAAAAACAGTCCATGGGAGCCAAGTGTGGTGGCTCACACCTCTAATCTCAGCACTCTGAGAGGCCAAGGCAGGAGGAGTGCTTGAGGCCAGGAGTTTGAGGCCATCATGGGCAACAAGGCAAGACCTACAAAAAATTTCTTAAATTTGCCTGGTGTGGTGACATGCACCTGTAGTCCTAGTTACTCAGGAGGCTGAGGCAGGAGGATTGCTTGAGTCCAGGAGCTCAAGGCTGCAGTGAGCTATGATCGTGTCATTGCGCTCCAGCCTGGCAGCCTGAGCAACACAGTAAGACTGTCTCTAAAACAACAACAAAACTGTCCATGGGCTGGATCTGGCCCATGGGCCACTGTTTGCCAACCCCTACAGCATACCATCTTAACAAAATAAAAAAGAGAAATACATAATAATCTTATTAGAAGCTAAAAATGCATCTCACAAAATTTAGCAACCCTTCCTAATAAAAATTCTCAACAAATTAGAAAAAGAAAAGAACTTCTTTGGGCTGTTCTGTGAAAATCTTACAGTTAACATTATACTCAGTGATGAAATGTTAAAATCTTTATCCCTAAGATTGAGAGAACAAGGCAAGGTGTCTGCTCTCACCACACGTTAAACATTGCACTGGATATTGTAGCCAGTGCAGAAAGGCATTATTTGCAAACTACACTGTTGTGTATATATTTAATATAAAACTGTATGGAATCTACAAGAACTATTTCTAGAATAAATGAATTTAGCAAGGTGGCACGATTCAAGATCAACCTACAAAAATCAGCCAGGCGCACTGGCACATGCCTAAAGTCCCAGCTACTTGGGTGGCTGAGGCATGAGAATCCCTTGAGCTCAGGAGTTTGAGACCAACCTGGGCAACACAGTGAGACCCATCTCTAAGCAAACAAACAAAAAATCAATTGTATTTCTAGATACTAGCAACAAACAACCTAAAAATGAAAATTAGCCAGGCGTGGTGGCCAACAAGAGCAAAACTCCATCTCAAAAAAGAAAAAAAAATTAAAAATATTTTAAAAACCAAATGCTTAAGAAAACGTCTAATGTAAGATATGCAAGTCTTATGCAAGGGAAGCTACAAAACATTGCTGAGCAAAAAATTTAATACCTAAATAAATGACAAGACCTAATATGTTCATGGATTAGCTGACTCAATACTATTAAAATGTTCATTCTAAATTGACCTATAGACTCAACAAAACCCCATATCAAGATTCTAGCAGTTATTTATTTATTTATTTATTTATTTATTTTTTTTGAGACGGAGTCTTGATCTGTTGCCCAGGCTGGAGTGCTGTGGCCGGATCTCAGCTCACTGCAAGCTCCGCCTCCCGAGTTCACGCCATTCTCCTGCCTCAGCCTCTTGAGTAGCTGGGACTACAGGCGCCTGCCACCTCGCTCGGCTATTTTTTTTATTTTTTAGTAGAGACGGGGTTTCACTGTGTTAGCCAGGATGGTCTCGATCTCCTGACCTCATGATCCACCCCTCTTGGCCTCCCAAAGTGCTGGGATTACAGGCTTGAGCCACCCCGCCTGACCTATTTATTTATTTTTTAAGACAGGGTCTTGCTGTCACCCAAGCTGGAATGCAGTGGCATGAACACAGCTCACCCAGCACAGCTAAGTTTGAAAAACAAGATGAGCTAATTCTAAAACTTTTATGACAATCCAAAGAATCAAGAATAACCAAAGCAGTCTTGAAAAATAAAAAACGGAAGGATTTACTAATTTAAAGACTTACTAGAAGGCTTCAATAATCCAAAGTGTGGTACTGATGTAAGGATACACAAATAGATTAATGGACCAGAACAGAAAATGTAGAAATACACACGCACATGTGATCAATTTTTAACCAAGGTACCAAGTCAATTTCATGGGTAGAGAAAAGTCTTTTTAAGTAAATGTTGCTGGAACAACTGTATATCCATGTTGGAAAAAAATCAAACCTCATTCTGTTCACAAAAATTAATTTGAGATGGATCACAGACCTAAACATACAATTTCAAACCATAAAACTTCTAGAAGAAAATATGTTCTTTGTGACTCTGAGGTCATAAAACCATAAAATAAAAAAACTGATAAAGTGGATTTTATCAAACAAATTTGTTCATCAAAAGATCCCAATAAGTGAATACAGAGTCTTTAAAAAAAAATCATAGCATATCTATCCATCAAAGGATTTATATCCAAAATACAAATAATACCTACAATAAAAAAAATCCAACTTTAAAATGAGAAAAGACATGAAAGACACTTCATGAAAGATATACAAATGAAAAATAAGCATATGAAAAAGTGCTCAACATCACTAATCATCTGGGAAATGTAATGTAAATTAAAATCAGTTATTTAATATATGCTGAAATGGCTAATATTAAAAAACCTGACAATGTAAATGTTGACAGACATGTGAAGCAACTGTAACTCTCATACATGACTGATGGGAGTACAAAATGGTAAAACCACTTTGGAGAACAAGAGGGCAGTTTCTTATAAACATGCACTTACCATATGAACCAGTAATTTTCTACTCTTATTTATCCAAGAGAAATGAAAACGTATATCCACAAAAAACAAAAACAAAAGGCTGTGTTAAGAATATCGATAGCATCCTTATTCATAATTGCCCCAAACTGCAAACAACCTAAAAGTCCTTCACTAGATGAATAAACAAATTGTGGTATATTTATAGAATGAAATACTACTCAGCAATAGAGAACAATGTCCTGATATATACAATATGGATGTCTTTCAAGCATTATCAGTGAAAGAAGCCAGATGCAAAGGAGTACATTATTCTATGATTCCACTTATATGTAATCCAAAAGCAGGTAAAACAAATCTTTAGCGATAAAAATCAGGAAGTGATCACTGGAATGGGGAGGTGCTCAGGGGTGATTTAAAGGTATTTGAGAACTTTCTGGGTTAATTGTAATGTTTTATGTCTCCTTTTGGTAATTATTACACAGATGTATACAATTGTCAAAACATCAAACTTAACACTTAAGATGTGTGCATTTTGTAATAATATTAATTTCTACATATCAGTTTAAAATAAAGGTGAGCAGTGGATTCCTATTCCAGGAGTGTTTGTCTCCGACTCTTTCCTGGCCTACTATCAGTTTGCTTCAGTGAGATTTTGGGGCTCCAATCTATTCAGGACCAGGCTCTTGATTATGGAATTTATCTTAAAGGGCACACAATCCAGTGTCCCAGCGATAGCATTTAGAATCTGTAAAGCAATTTTGTGGAAACAACAGTCATTTATTTCCATCAGTTAGTGAGCAACCATTTGACCATTGTAAGGCACTGGCTTGTACATGGACTTCCTTAAAGTACAGCACTTAACCTACTTTATTGCAAGCTAGTCACAATGGAGTAAAAATTAATTATTCAAAGACATGGAGAACATTATCACCTTTCATTAATCCCATTCTCTAGCATTTGCTGCCCTGACCTTTACAACACTCCAAATTAGTACTAGGACTTTTGGATACAAAATCATTTCCTATCCACAGCAGACATCTTTTCCAAAGCAGGTAGACACTCAGATCATTCTTCCTTATTAGAAAACTCTTTAGTGCTTTCCCTAGTTAGATAGAAATAAACCACAAGTCTGGGTATGTGGTAGGAATTTATTAACAAGCAAACATCTTTGTTCATACCAGGAAGACCAGCAATTAGATTATAAATGACTTGAGAGCAAGTGCAAGAACTTAACAATTTTAGAGCATTCCATGAGAATGTCTATTTGCCCAAGAAGGCCCACAAGAAGTGCTCTACAAATGCTGGTTATTATTTTATGCTGTACTTCCTCTGAGAAAATGATGTGACATATAGAGGTGGGAGTACACATAGCAAAGAAGTCTCCCTCTAAAAGGAAGATGGGAAATTCAAGTAATGGTGTTTTTGGGTAAGATCCCTAAGAAAACTTAGGACAAAATCCTGCTGTGTGTGTGCTTGCTCAGTCCTCAGGAATCCCACTTGACCAACTGACTCCAGAGAGCTAGAGCCTCACTGCACATGCTTCAGATTCATAATTCTAAGAACAGCCATTTAATGTGCACTGAACTGGCTTATAGGGCACTACTCTGCTGTTATACAGAAACAAATCTTAGCTACCAGAAGGAAATCTGAAATCTATAGAAACATTTTCAGTCTTAAAAAGCTTTCTGGGGGATAAACTGTCTACCATAAAGAGTTGGTTTTGTATTATTTTATTTTTTTTGAGACAGTCTCTCTGTCGCCCAGGCTGGAGTGCAGTGGCGTGATCTTAGCTCACTGTAACCTCCACCTCCCAGGTTCAAGCGATTCTCCTGCCTCAGCCTCCTGAGTAGCTGGGATTACAGGCATGCGCCACCATGCCCGGCTAATTTTTGTATTTTTAGTAGAAACGGGGTTTCACTATATTGGCCAGGCTGGTCTCGAACTCCTGACCTTGTGATCCACCTGCCTCGGCCTCCCAAAGTGCTGGGATTACAAGGTGTGAGCCACCATGCCCGGCCTGGTTTTACATTTCTATAATCACCCTCCAAATTCTCATTCTGAAAGAAACTTGAATACTCCATGGCTAAAGGCAGGCAGGTGACTTGGAGTAAATACCGAACAGGCATAATCAGTGAAGAGGGTTTTGCAAGTGCCAAATAAGACATAAATTGGTGCTGAGGAAGTATTATGTATATAAAGTCAATGTCAGCTGGGCATGGTGGCTTGCACCTATAGTCCCAGGTACTCAGGAGGCTGTGGCAGGAAGATGGCTTGAGTCCTGGAGTTCACGGCAATAGTGCACCCGAATTGTGCCTGTGAAGAGCCATTATACTCCAGCCTGGGCAACATAGTGAGACCCCACCTCTAAAAAAATAGTAATTTTTTTAAAAGCCCATGTCATCAGATCAAAGTAAGTAAGGTTGAACTTCTGGAAAGGGTTTGGAAATGCAGGGCTGGCTTGCTTAATTCATTAAAATGCTAGGGTCACTCTCAAATGTGAGCAGAAAAAAGGAATACTTTGAGTACTTCTGAACAGTGTATCTGAGATCACCAACAAAAGAGGCATTTGTTTTGGAGAGATGAACCAAGATAAGAACTAAGTTTCCAGGGCAATCTTACGTTGGAAGTCCCCTAATCAGTCTATATATAATTTTAGCAGGTGCTTTTGGTGACTGAGAAGCAGATACAGTGTGGTGAAAATAATATACTGATCAAATAGCAGAGCTGGCTCTGATCTTAACTGGTTGAGCGGCCTTGGGCAATCCAACGAATCTATGTAGAATCAAGGTTGAGAGCTTCAGACAAACCAACAGACCTTTTGTTTACTGCTGTAGCGCCAGTGCCTGGCACTGTGGATGGCGACCAATAAAACCTAGGTTTGTAACTTCATTCTGCCACTTACTAACAGGATGACCTCAGGGAAACTACCCATCTTTGAGCTTCTATTTTCTTATTTATAAAATGAAAATAGTAACTACATCATAAGATTGAGATGGAAGAGCTAGAAGCAGTGGCACATGCCTATGATCCCAGCTACTCAGGAGGCTGAGGCAGAAGGGTTGGTTGAGCCCAGGAGTTCAAGTACAGCCTGGGCAACACAGCAAGACTGTCTCTTAAAAAAATAAAAATAAAAATAAACAAGATGGAAACAAACCATTTGGTAAATACTAAGTCGCCACAATTATCTATCATATGACAATTCATTACATATATTAAAAAATTAAAACTTCAGGGCATTTCAGTTTTGTCAAAGACAATTCCATGATGTGAACCCAGCTAACTAGGATCTCCAAGTTTTCCTTCCTGATTAAGCTCTCAACATC
>NW_022681468.1:110663781-110725411 GCF_009764315.1 Trachypithecus francoisi
GCAATCTTACGTTGGAAGTCCCCTAATCAGTCTATATATAATTTTAGCAGGTGCTTTTGGTGACTGAGAAGCAGATACAGTGTGGTGAAAATAATATACTGATCAAATAGCAGAGCTGGCTCTGATCTTAACTGGTTGAGCGGCCTTGGGCAATCCAACGAATCTATGTAGAATCAAGGTTGAGAGCTTCAGACAAACCAACAGACCTTTTGTTTACTGCTGTAGCGCCAGTGCCTGGCACTGTGGATGGCGACCAATAAAACCTAGGTTTGTAACTTCATTCTGCCACTTACTAACAGGATGACCTCAGGGAAACTACCCATCTTTGAGCTTCTATTTTCTTATTTATAAAATGAAAATAGTAACTACATCATAAGATTGAGATGGAAGAGCTAGAAGCAGTGGCACATGCCTATGATCCCAGCTACTCAGGAGGCTGAGGCAGAAGGGTTGGTTGAGCCCAGGAGTTCAAGTACAGCCTGGGCAACACAGCAAGACTGTCTCTTAAAAAAATAAAAATAAAAATAAACAAGATGGAAACAAACCATTTGGTAAATACTAAGTCGCCACAATTATCTATCATATGACAATTCATTACATATATTTAAAAAATTAAAACTTCAGGGCATTTCAGTTTTGTCAAAGACAATTTCCATGATGTGAACCCAGCTAACTAGGATCTCCAAGTTTTCCTTCCTGATTAAGCTCTCAACATCCACGCTTGTATTGATGATCCTGCCCCATGGATCTCACTGGTTCTCTCTACACGTGTCTGGAACAGTTAACATGGTAATACCCGGAGCTATGGGGTAACTGACAAGAAAAGCAGCAGTAAGAGCCGCAAGAGAATGATGTACAGATGGCAGACAATACCATTTTAGGGGTCCAAAATGGTTTTCCAGTTCCCAGTTCAATCTCATCCTGCTTTTGGGAATCTCTGAGACAGCTCTGTATCCTTATCTTTTGCCCAAGTTAGCACTGGTGTGCTTATTATTGTAACTAGGTTTTGTTTTCACATGTTCTTTGATCCTCCCAATACTCCTACGTAACAGACAACAGCATAACAGAATGGACATATGGAATCAGACAAGCATGGCCCTGTTAAACACTCAGTGTGTAACTTTTGAGTAAGTTAGTAGTGTATGAGTGTCTTTCCTCATAAAAATAGGGTAACAATGCCCATTTTGCTTTAGGGCTGCTTGGAAGATACAGACAAAAGTAAGGCATCTGGCAAGAAGCACTCAACAAATTACAGTTCCTATTAGTATTCCCATTTTACAAAAGGGAAAACTATGGCTGAGAAGTGTCAATATTCTTACTATTATACCACACTTGAAAAAAAAATAACAAGATTATCAAAAGAATGAAAGAAGTAGGAAACTTGTGAACTCTAAGTGCTCGTGGAATTGTGCAGATTTGATGCAAATAGCTTTAATGACAGTTTTGCTTATAACCAGTCAACTTCCTTCGCTCAGACTCTATTATTTTCCCTAGATTTCTCCCCCTTGGCAAGAGAATGTACCGCCAATCAACATGGCTACCTGTCAGCTCTACTTCTTGGTAAGACTTTTAGTTTTGTGATTTTCTCCAAGGTGGACCATTTACCAGAAAACCGACAAAAAAACAAATCGGGCACTGCACACCAGACCCTTAGGAGGCACCATTCCACAAAACCCACTCAACTAGGGCCTCCAGTGAGGCCCTATTCTGAGCCCATCAATTTGCCTTGAATTATTTTGTCCCTTATGATCTGGAGTTGCTCGCCTATATTCTCTTTTTGCAACTATAGAAGGCAATCCAGATCACGGATCTCAACCTAGTCTGCACGTGAGAACCACTGATTGGAATTAGGGGGTGAGAATGTGGAAAGGGCTTTACAAAAAATACTGATGCCTACCCAAAGCAATTAAATCATAATCTCCACAAGGTAAGACTCAGGCACTAATAATTGTTTAAAGCTTCTCAGTGATTCCAATTCGCAGACAAATTTAAGTATCACTAGTCTAGGTAATGCTAGATGGACAGTGGCATTGTTGCAAGCCAAGACTAATAGAAGCTGGAAAATAAACTGCCCATGGCCGGTTTTTCTTTGGCCCACATTTAATTAAGATAATTCACATGAAGAAGATTTCACAGGCTCTTCTCAGAGCCCATATAGTCCAGGGTAGTCTATTTCTAAAATATTTACTTGGCTCTTGGTGACATTTCAGTTTGAGACTCCTGGATTACTTGAGACCTCTGAATTCCTATGGTAATAAGGTTGTTGTGGCATTGATAGGGCTGCTACATATCAATGTGTGACTGATTCACAAATTCTAACTGGCTCCTACCCTGAAAATAGTCCTAAATAAGCACATCTGTGGCCCTAAATAAACGATAGCCTGAAAACCGCTTTTCACACATATCTCATATTATTTTTTTCCATCCTAAATGCTACTGCCTAGAGAAAGGTCAACAATAGTTGCCCTAAAAACTGGACCTAACTCCACACAAAAGCAAAAACTAAAAACCCAAAAGTTGTCTGTTTACTCCACTGGTAGGCACTATTTCACTGATATCCAACTGAGTATTTCTGAGTTGGCTATTTGATCTTGGGTAACTACAGAAGCAAAATCCTTAAAACCAACCAGATATAACCAAAGATATATCTTTACCCCCAAAGATATATGAAAGATCTGAGGGACCCACACATTTTCCTGTTTCTGAAGGAGCCAGAATTTTCTCATAAAACTCACTGCTTATCATCTTTTTAAAGCCTCAAAGGCTGAGATCCAAGGGATATGGATGTTCTGTGCATTTTCAGTTATCAATTGCAAAACAAATCCTGTAACAATTTTCCACAGACTATCCAAAATTCTTTACAATGGAAATCCATTTGAATAACTAAACCAACTGCAAATTACTTGGGCACTATTTAGCAAATCATACTAAACCATTTATTCTGAACTACCGTGACAGTCTTCACATGAAGACTGCCTACCTTAATCTGCAAGATGAAAAGGGCTACTCTTCTATCCATGGATGGTTTCTAATGAGGCAAAACACAGGGCCACATTAGTTGCAAACTGCAACAACGAATGAAAGATCAGAGATAGTATAGAGCAACCTCTAACAGTAGCAATGATAGGCATTTATAATAGTCTTTAATGTGGTTTAAAAGTACAACAATATAGTTAAGAACTACCTTCCCTGGCACAGAATACTAGGTCATTCTGAGACCAGAATAACAAACTATGATACAAAGAGGTAGTATGATGTTAAGTTTCAGGTAGAAGGAAATGAAAAATTGGGTGAGTTATTTAACCTCAGTGAGCCTTATCTTCCTCCTTTATAAAAAAGGGCAATTTCTTTTCCACTTGTTTTAGACAGTAAGTTGAAGTGCTTTGAAGAGGAAAAGTGATCAACTCCCATAATTACAGATTCAAGTAAGAGTAAATTAAATTGTCCTAAAACCTAGACTTGGCCAGAGTATCAACGACAAACTATCTTCAACTCTGGGACCTGGTTTCAGAAAACTCTCCCTTCATCCCTATATAACAGTACCACCTTTAAGAGTGAGCTAAAATGAAAGTAATGTGAAGGAGTTTTGAGGTTAGCTAAGAATGACTCAAAGTATTTTCTTTAAAAAGTGGCAAAGAGCTATTGAGCATTTTTGTATCACTGTTACAACACGAACAACTTAAATTCATATTTGAGACGCAGAAATTGGAAAGCGTTCAGAAAATGCTCTGAAAGCTTCATTAACCAAGTTAAATGTTGGGGGAATGGGCTCATTCACAGTTCCCAAAGAAACTGAACCAAATTTAGACATTTTATATTAAGTGGGAACAGTGAATAAGGCACATAATACAGGTGGCTATTAGCCACCTTTAGTCATTTTTTAACTATAAAAATAAACATAAGTAACTAATGGAATAACAAAATAAAAGTTTATTTTATTAGAATTAGGAATGTTCTTTCCCTCTGGGCAACCTGAACAGTCCAGTTACAATGAAATCTAAGAACAGTTATTTCCACAGCACAGGGTGCTCTATGTACAAAATTACAGGGTTAGGAGCATTTAATCAATTTACCAATCTGATTGTCTCACCAACCCACCCCATCCCATCCCCCAAGTGCTCTATTACCAGGGTTTGTAGCTAAAAGAATTTGTTACATTAACTCCTTTTCTCTCTTCTACTAAATTTCAGTTCCTAATCCTGGTTGAACCACTTTATTATACTGCAGATTCAACCATTTCAAATGAAGTCAGCCAGTCTTGGATCTGTTGTATATGTGTGTATGTATACACGTGTATCTAATATATTTATTTAAACACACAGAAAACACATACAATCTGGGTTGTGGAAAATTACAGATAATTTAGTCTGATGATATTATATGCTACTCAATTTTACCACTGTGGTTTTTGTGTCCTGAGCTTTGGATCAAAATTTTATTTTAAATCACTGAAAGTCCATCTGCTGCTGATTGTTCAAATGAAGCATGTACTTTTAAAAAGAATGAAACTGACCTCAAGACATGGAGACGCTGGTGCTTACTGTGAATAGAGCCCTCAGATAAGACGACTTACGTAGGTGAAACAGGGAAGCTGTCATAATACGGTTTGCCTATCCCAGCTGGGTGCACTGAATCTACTAACAACATAAGCAATTCACTATGGGAATTCCATCATATATGGTGGTATCTGTTGAAAGCTTGCAAGTAGAAAAGGGCCAGTTCATCTTGATCATACAAATTTGGGAATGCACCCACAACTGCAATACCCTCAGGTAGTATGCCAACACTGAAACTAGAAAGCATCTCTAAAAAGCACTGTTCCTCACGGGTGAAGACTGGTATTATGACGTGCACACACAATGTTGGGGTATTTGTTGCAACAGGAACACATGGATTTATGACACTCAAACCTAGATACTGCAAAGTTAACTGGTAAGACTTTTTTTTTTTTTAAACACCACACATACACAAAGCATTTTTAAAGGAGCCACATACATCTATCTAGCAACTCTGACTGCTTTTCAAAGTTACCAGGGAAAGGAACTTAGGCTTTCTTTAAAAAAATCTCCTTAGTTTTAATGTATGTCTTTTTAAGATTGATATAATGTCATTTGAAGTAAAATAATGTCATATGAATAATGTCATATGGAAGAGGGGAGGGAGACGAGAATATGGAGGAAGCAGACACTGAATTCAGATTTGCACCTGAGGTGGCAAGGGAGGAAAGGAGAAAAGGTACAGGTAAAGTTGATCCTAAAGCGACAAGTGGTTTAAGGAAGCAGCATTTATACTCAGCAAACATTCACTGATTTTTGATGGGAAAAGAACAGTTGCCAGTACATCTCCTGTAACAACCTTTTCTAAAAGGAAAAGTAGGGTTGATTCAGCAAAGCCTAACTTAGGCAAAAGGCCAGAGGAAAGTGAACCTACTTCCCAATGGAGTAATAGGATGTACAATGTAAGAGCAGACAAAGCTGCCTCACAAATGGTAAACACTCCCTAGGCACAAGACATTTAAAGGAAGACGAAGAGGTCCTCAGCCTCAACTGGTATTTCATATTTAGACCTCTTAACCTAGTTGCCTAGCTCACTCTGTACTCCTGTATAAAACTGACAGATTTACGGATGCTGACCTATTGAAAAATACCACAGCCAGAATGGCCTAAACATGTATATAGTTAATAAAACCACCACCATCCTTTACTTTTAACATAGCTCTTAGTAGAAATTTCATAAAAATGGACATCACAGCTAAAATGCATTATTAATTCTCCTATGTGCTGACAATAAAAAAGCAGCAAACTCAGTGATTTCTATTTAAATGCACTAGATGGGAATATCATGTTCTAGGGGTGTTTGCCTTCAAACCGAACCCACAGCAACACACACAAGCAATTTCAGTATCCGCCATTTTAAATTCACAATCTGAGACTAAATGAATGGCTATTTATATTTAAAGCAAAACATTTTGTTTGACACCCTAATGTAGAGAAGGGGTGACAGACGAGCCATAACTAAAATCTGAAAAGGCTCAAAGCAGCAATTAAGGGAAAACCGAAAAGTAAAAGAAATTTTTAAATGCTTCCATTGGATGTGACAGGGAACTTAAGCCTACAGCTGTGCGCATAACACGGGCACACAAAGGCTTGGGTAGAGGCGTGATGCCATGGAGGGGGATTAGGTTGGGAACAGGTTAAATCATGAACTATAGCAACAAAACTCGCTGCTGTAGCCCTTAATCAGGTCATGGCATTTATTCAGAGCTTGACCTCCCTTGTCCTGATCAAGAGCAGGAATTCAAGGCATGAGGCCCATGGTCAGCAACAGACATACCAACACCAGAAAGGGCAAAGTAACCTCAGGAAAGTGAAAGAGCTCTAGATAGGTCTTCCAGAGGTGCTCAACCAACACACCTTCATCCCAACCCCAACCCGGGAAAGATAAGCAAACTGAAAGAAAATGCACAGCAAATAGACATAATCTTGAAGATTTTTAAAGAATAAATTTTTTTTGTAATTAAACATTATGCAAACACGTGCCACACTTGCTTTGTCCATGCATATGCGCTATATACAATTTTGAAAAATACTGTGTTGTCCTCTTGTTTTAAAAGTCATATACAAAGTTTTTATGTTTTTTGTTTGTTGAATCCTCTTGCTGCCTACCCCTTCCCCATCCCAAGATTTTCTTTACAAGGAACTAAGCATCATTCACTCATGACCTTGGGGTATGAGAGAAAGAGAGTCAGTCTGTGTGTGGGTGTATCTGTATGTGTAGGGGAGGAAGGGGAAGAGGTCCTTTACCAAAGTACAACAAAATGGCTGGTTTGAACATGAAAAGCAGTATCAAGGAGCTGTTTGAAATTTTAACTGTACTACACTCAGGAAAAGGAAAAAGAAAAAGAAAAAAGGAGTCAGCTTTGAGAATGAAGCTACGTTACAAGTTAAAGTTGGAGGGCTTTTAGTGTGTCTATCACACTTTTGTTGGCGGCCTAGAATACTGTTGTACAATGGTTTATCTACCTTTTTTATTACAATATAATTTACTTAAACTTTCCGTTAACAAAACAATTCTGGTACTACAGACCAGTGGTGTCAGAATAGGCTTACTGCCTCCTTGTTTGTGTTTGTTTTGTTTTAATTGCATGAGCACTCTAGATGGTAAAGTTTTCAGAGTTCATTTTATGCAGGGCCATTCTCAGTCCTCAATGTACTCCCACAGATCTTTTTCATAGCCTTCGTGCACATGCTGTAACAAAACCCTTCGTCGACTCTCACAGAGAAAAAAAAAACTTGTTGTCAGCCTCTAATAATAAAAAAAGAGGCATTTACTTATTTTTAAGGCATCCCTATAGTTTATCCAGACTCGGAACCAAGCACCTATTTTTAATTTTAATAGGCACATGTTCAGGTCTAGATGTACAGACACATCAAACTGCTTCTAATATTAAAATAGTATTTTCTGAAAGCCATTATTCCATGGGAATTAATTTTAAAGCAATAAAGTATTACAAGTTCTGATGGACCTTAGAAATAATTCAGTCCCACAGTTCTGCAGATAAACAGGTTCAGAAATAATTTCATGGGTTCTTTATTCACGTCCTTAAAAATCTTTGTTAACTGTAAAAGTACTATGAACACATTATAGTAGCTAAAATTGGCTAAGGGAAGGGAAGATATTGGTTAGGACTAAATCTCCAAGTCTTCCAAACTCCCCAAGTTTCCTACTACTTTCAAAAGACACTAGCAATTTGTCACTTTGGGAGAAAGAGCTTCATGTTGAGAAATCAAACATTTTGCATCTCTATCTTAAGAGACGGCACATCTTGAAAAATCAACTCCTAGGACAAGTATCTCCTTAGATTATATATATATACACACACAAAATCTAATAAAAACTCTAAAAAGTAAGTTCCCATAGCTCACTTGTGAATAGCCATGACCCATACATAGGATTCCAGGCTAAGACCAACATCCAATTCTCACTCTCATCCTAAAAGCCACTTGGCCTTTCTGGGTTCTTTCTTCCTTGCAAGGTAGCAACTAAATAATTGAACAGAAGCAGAATTAGCCAGTAGAATAAACGGTTGAATATGTATGCTTCACCAGTACTACTACCTGCAATTTAGTGCCCAACGGACAGAAACAATTTGTGAGAAACATGGCAGCAGCTCAGTTGGTGGATATGCTAAACCTAGTTTCACTATCACTGAACTTGACCACTAAGGCACACTAGACCATCACTGGCAGAAAGTTTATTCAACAGCTTAAAAAAAAAATTACCTGTACTTGTCTTGTACTTTCTGCTTTATATCCTGCAGAGAATCTTGGGAAATATCTCGTTCAAGGTAGCCCGAGAGCACCTCTGTGGCATTCTCTAGATCTGCTTGGTTATTCTGTAAGAAGAATAAAAGTAAATTTTGGCTTCAAAATAAAGCTAAAAGATAAACCATTTTCACTGTTTTGTTGACTACAGACTGCTCTCAACACTGATTCCGTAACTTTCATAGGTGGTTTAACTGCACCTGTAAAGCTCTAGGGCTTTCATCTCTAATAACTTGTTTGTTCTTTCCAGAACAATATTTTAAATGTTAAAAGAATTAAAGATTTCACCCATTACTTTTGGAAGAATACTGAAGACTATTTGAAAGGATTTAAAATGTCTCTTGGAATTTTCTCATTCTGAGAGCTGCTCTTTGCTAAAAACTCAAAGGGAAATGAGAAAAAATAGAAACCTATTATTGCTTACATCTGGCTATACTTATAAGAGAACACTGTACAGAAGATTCAAATTGTATCATCCTTTACTATGATTGCTAGTTCTGTACTGGTTACCCAAATGAAGTCCCATCTGCTAGTCAGGCTTATTGTCTAGTCATATATAGATATCCATGTTTTATGCATCAATTTTAAATGAGCATCTTTACTTGAGAAAACCTTACTGCTAAAAGCTGGCTTTTTAGTCATTACTTCTCCACTAAAGACAACCATAACCACCACATTAATTTCTAATATTGCAGGGTTAGTTTAGCCTGAATAAAGGTTTTTATTGAGAACTTATGAGTTCAAGGTGCTATATAGCAATTAACACAAATTGTCTCACTTAAACACAAATTGTCTCACTTAAACCTCTTAACAACCTAGAAAGGTATTATCCTCACTTTAAAATGGAGAAATAAGAGGTTAAGTAATTTGCTCCAAATTAACAGACCTAAAATACAATAAAGTAAAGATTAAAATCTAGGGCTGACTCCAGAATCTGCGTACCTAATCACTAGCTGGCTAAACAACATCGATCTGAGTATAATTTAGGAAATAGAAATTTCTTGTATCTGTAATAAATAATTCGTCTATCTACATTTTCTGAATAAACAAGAACCCTGAAAACTATATCTTATATATGAAAGATCAGGTAGTCCTATGATACAAGGTGGGCTTTTTCCTCACCCAGAACTACTCCTACCTCAAAGATAATGGACTGGTTATTCTTTTTGAGGTAGAAAGCGAAGACATACGTGTACATGAGTGTGGCACGACACTGGCAGAGGACATCAACTGCTTTCTTCAGGAACTGCACCTCAATCCAGGACATGTTGTGCTGTTGCATCTCCTCCATTTTCTGTTTCACCTGAGCATATAGTTTGTGCTCAAAGCGCAGACTCTGCATGTGGTTCATATAGCGATTACAGTAGAACAGGTACCTCTGCAGGGCTGCCCTAGATCGCTGTCCCATTAAGAAAAATTGGGTGATATAATTATACACGTAAACTGTACACAAAAGCTGACTATCAAATTAAAACCACAATGAGGTATCACTTCACACCTGTTAGAATGGTTTTTATCAAAAAGATGAAAGGTAAGTCTAGGCAAAGATAAAGAAAGAAGCAAACTCTTGATACATTGTTGATGGGAGTGTAACTTAGTAAAGCCATTATGGAAAATTGTATGGGGAGGTTCCTCAAAAAACTGAAAACAAAACTACCACAGAATCCAGCAATACCACTACTGTGTATATATGAAAAGGAACTGAAATCAGTATGTCAAAGGGATCTCTGTACTCTCACATTCACTGCAGCATTATTCACAATAGCCAACACATGGAATCCACCTAAGTGTCCATCAATGGATGAAGAGAGAAAGAAAACGTCATACACGTACACACACACAGGAGTACTCAGCCTCAAAGAAGGAATTATGTTATTGTGACAACATGGATGAATCTGGAGGACATTACACTAAGTGAAATAAGCCAGGCACAGAAAAGAAATACTACATGATCTCGCTTATATGTAGAAACTAAAAAAGTTGAACTCATAGACATACAGAGTATAATCATGGTTACCAGAGGCTTAGGGGGGATAAAGGGGTAGGAAGGGAGGGAGTTGGTGACCAAACAGTTTCAGATAGACTGGATGAATAAGTTTTGAGATTTATTGCATAGCAGGGTGAATACAGTCAATAATAATATATTTCAAAATAAGTATCATTTCAAATGTCTCACCATAAAAATGCTACGGCAAGGCAATACAATAATTAGTGTGATTTAATCATTCCATTGTTTACATATTTCAACACATTCCACTATACTCCATAGATATGTATAATTATGATTTGTCCATTAAAAATATTAATAATTTAAAAAGCTGATTTACTGATGAAACAGTACTGTGATCTAGGCTAAAATCAGGAATAGACATCTATTGCTACTTTTGTTATTTAACACGAGAACTACTTGACAAATGCACAAGCTTCAGTAACCGACTCGATCAACTGGAAGAAAGAGTATCAGTGATTGAAGATCAAATGAACGAAACAAAGCGAGAAGTGTAGAGAAAAAAGAGTAAAAAGAAACGAACAAAGTCTCCAAGAATATGGAATTATGTGAAAAGACCAAATCTATGTCTGATTCATGTGCCTGAAAGTGACAGGGAAAATGGAAACAACTTGGAAAACACTTTGCAGGATATCATCCAGGAGAACTTCCTCAACCTAGTAAGGCAGGCCAACATTCAAATTCAGGAAATACAGAGAACGCCACAAAGATACTCCTCGAGAAGAGCAACTCCAAGACACATAATTGTCAGATTCACCACAGTTGAAATGAAGGAAGAAATGTTAAGGGCAGCCAGAGAGAAAGGTCAGGTTACACACAAAGGGAAGCCCATCAGAATAACAGCAGATCTCTTGGCAGAAACTCTACAAGCCAGAAGAGAGTGGGGGCCAATATTCAACATTCTTAAAGAAAAGAATTTTCAACCCAGAATTTCATATCCAGTTAAACTAAGTTTCATAAGTGAAGGAGAAATAAAATCCTTTACAGACAAGCAAATGCTCAGAGGTTTTGTCACCACCGGCCTGCCCTACAAGAGATCCTGAGGGAAGCACTAAACATGGAAAGGAACAACAGGTACCAGCCACTGCAAAAGCATGTCAAAATGCAAAGTCCATCGATGCTAGGAAGAAACTGCCTCAACTAGCGAGCAAAATAACCAGCTAATATCATAATGACAAGATCAAGTTCACACATAACAATATTAACCTTAAATGTCAATGGACTAAATGATCCAGTTAAAAGACACAGACTGGCAAATTGAATAAAGAGTCAAGACCCATCAGTTTGCTGTATTCAGGAGACCCATCTCACATGCAGAGGCACACATAGGCTCAAAATAAAGGGATGGAGGAAGATCTACCAAGCAAATAGAAAACAAAAAAAAGCAGGGGTTGCAATCCTAGTCTCTGATAAAAGACTTTAAACCATCAAAGATCAAAAGAGACAAAGAAGGCCATTACATAATGGTAAAGGGATCAATTCATCAGGAAGAGCTAACTATCCTAAATATATATGCACCCAATACAGGAGCACCCAGATTCATAAAGCAAGTCCTTAGAGACTTACAAAGAGACTTAGACTCCCATACAATAATAATGGGAGACTTTAACACCCCACTGTCAACATTAGACAGATCAACGAGACAGAAAGTTAACAAGGATATCCAGGAATTGAACTCAACTCTGCACCAAGCGGACCTAATAGACATCTACAGAACTCTCCACCCCAAATCAACAGAATATACATTCTTCTCAGCACCACATCGCACTTATTCCAAAATTGACCACATAATTGGAAGTAAAGTACTCCTCAGCAAATGTAAAAGAACAGAAATTATAACAAACTGTCTCTTAGACGACAGTGCAATCAAACTAGAACTCAGGACTAAGAAACTTGGTCAAAACCGCTCAACTACATGGAAACTGAACAACCTGGTCCTGAATGACTACTGGGTACATAACAAAATGAAGGCAGAAATAAAGATGTTCTTTGAAACCAAAGAGAACAAAGATACAACATACCAGAATCTCTGGGACACATTTAAAGCAATGTGTAGAGGGAAATTTATAGCACTAAATGCCTACAAGAGAAAGCAGGAAAGATCTAAAATTGAAGGCCTACCATTACAATTAAAAGAACTAGAGAAGCAAGAGCAAACACATTCAAAAACTAGCAGAAGGCAAGAAATAACTAAGATCTGAGCAGAACTGAAGGAGATAGAGACACAAAAAACCCTCCAAAAAATCAATGAATCCAGGAGCTGGTTTTTTGAAAAGATCAACAAAATTGATAGACTGCTAGCAAGACTAATAAAGAAGAAAAGAGAGAAGAATCAAATAGACATAATAAAAAATGATAAAGGGGATATCACCACCAACCACACAGAAATACAAACTACCATCAGAGAATACTATAAACACCTCTATGCAAATAAACTAGAAAACTAGAAGAAATGGATACTTTCCTGGACACTTACACTCTCCCAAGACTAAACCAGGAAGAAGCTGAATCCCGGAATAGACCAATAGCAGGCTCTGAAATTGAGGCAATAATTAATAGCCTACCCACGAAAAAAAGTCCAGGACCAGATGGATTCACAGCCGAATTCTACCAGAGGTACAAGGAGGAGCTGGTACCATTCCTTCTGGAACTATTCCAATCAATAGAAAAAGAGGGAATCCTCCCAATCTCGTTTTATGAGGCCAAAATCATCCTGATACCAAAGCCTGACAGAGACACAACAAAAAAAGAGAATTTTAGACCAATATCCCTGATGAACATCGATGCAAAAATTCTCAATAAAATACTGGCAAACTGGATCCAGCAGCACATCAAAAAGCTTGTCCACCATGATCAAGTGGGCTTCATCCCTGGGATGCAAGGCTGGTTCAACATTCGCAAATCAATAAACGTAATCCAGCATATAAACAGAACCAAAGACAAAAATCACATGATTATCTCAACAGATGCAGAAAAGGCCTTTGACAAAATTCAACAGCCCTTCATGCTAAAAACTCTCAATAAATTCGGTATTGATGGAACGTATCTCAAAATAAGAGCTATTTATGACAAACCCACAGCCAATATCATACTGAATGGGCAAAAACTGGAAGCATTCCCTTTGAAATCTGGCACAAGACAGGGATGCCATCTCTCACCACTCCTATTCAACATAGTGTTGGAAGTTCTGGCTAGGGCAATCAGGCAAGAGAAAGAAATAAAGGGTATTCAGTTAGGAAAAGAAGAAGTCAAATTGTCCCTGTCTGCAGATGACATGATTGTATATTTAGAAAACCCCATTGTCTCAGCCCAAAATCTCCTTAAGCTGATAAGCAACTTCAGCAAACTCTCAGGATACAAAATCAACGTGCAAAAATCACAAGCATTCTTACACACCAGTAACAGACAAACAGAGAGCCAAATCAGGAATCAACTTCCATTCACAATTGCTTCAAAGAGAATAAAATACCTAGGAATCCAACTTACAAGGGATGTAAAGGACCTCTTCAAGGAGAACTACAAACCACTGCTCAGTGAAATAAAAGAGGACACAAACAAATGGAAGAACATACCATGCTCATGGATAGGAAGAATCAATATTGTGAAAATGGCCATACTGCCCAAGGTTATTTATAGATTCAATACCATCCCCATCAAGCTACCAATGACTTTCTTCACAGAATTGGAAAAAACTGCTTTAAAGTTCATATGGAACCAAAAAAGACCCCACATTGCCAAGACAATTCTAAGCCAAAAGAACAAAGCTGGAGGCATCATGCTACCTGACTTCAAACTATACTACAAGGCTACAGTAACCAAAACAGCATGGTACTGGTACCAAAACAGAGATATAGACCAATGGAACAGAACAGAGTCCTCAGAAATAATACCACACATCTACAGCCACCTGATCTTTGACAAACCTGACAAAAACAAGAAATGGGGTAAGGATTCCCTATTTAATAAATGGTGCTGGGAAAATTGGCTAGCCATAAGTAGAAAGCTGAAACTGAATCCTTTCCTTACTCCTTATACGAAAATTAATTCAAGATGGATTAGATACTTAAATGTTAGACCTAAAACCATAAAAACCCTAGAAGAAAACCTAGGTAATATCATTCAGGACATAAGCATGGGCAAGGACTTCATGTCTAAAACATCAAAAGCAACGGCAACAAGAGCCAAAATTGAAAAATGGGATCTAATTAAACTAAAGAGCTTTTGCACAGCAAAAGAAACTACCATCAGAGTGAACAGGCAACCTACAGAATGGGAGAAAATTTTTGCAAACTACTCATCTGACAAAGGGCTAATATCCAGAACCTATAAAGAACTCAATCAAATTTACAAGAAAAAAACAAACAACCCCATCAAAAAGTGGGGAAAGGATATGAACAGACACTTTTCAAAAGAAGACATTCATACAGCCAACAGACACATGAAAAAAAATGCTCATCATCACTTGCCATCAGAGAAATGCAAATCAAAACCACAATGAGATACTATCTCACACCAGTTAGAAAGGCAATCATTAAAAAATCAGGAAACAACAGGTACTGGAGAGGATGTGGAGAAATAGGAACACTTTTACACTGTTGGTGGGGCTGTAAACTAGTTCAACTATTGAGGAAAACAGTGTGGCGATTCCTCAAGGATCTAGAACTAGAAATACCATTCGACCTAGGCATCCCATTACTGGGTATATACCCAAAGGATTATAAATCATGCTGCTATAAAGACACATGCACACGTATGTTTTTTGCAGCACTATTCACAATAGCAAAGGCTTGGAATCAACCTAAATGTCTATCAGTGACAGACTGGATTAAGAAAATGTGGCACATATACACCATTGGAATACTATGCAGCCATAAAAAAGGATGAGTTCGTGTCCTTTGTAGGGACATGGATGCAGCTGGAAACCATCATTCTCAGCAAAGTATCTCAAGAACAGAAAACCAAATACTGCATGTTCGCACTCATAGGTGGGAATTGAACAGTGATATCACTTGGACACAGGAAGGGGAACATCACACACTGGGTCCTATTGTGGGGAGTGGGGAAGGGGAGTGATAGCATTAGGAGATATACCTAATGTAAATGATGAGTTAATGGGTGTAGCACACCAACATGGCACATGTATACATATGTAAGAAACCTGCACGTTGTGCACATGTACCCTAGAACTTAAAGTATAATTTAAAAAATTTAAAAAAGAATGGCTGTTTTGTGAATGACCACATCTACTAGTAACAATGGGATGGTTATCCCAAGTGAGTCAGTAATACCAAATGAGCTCTTTCAACCAACCGGATAGATTAAGAAACACATTCCATTCCCCGTGACTCTGAGCTCTCCTGTTTTGTTTTTTTTTTTGAGACGGAGTCTCGCTCTGTCGCCCAGGCTGGAGGGCAGTGGCGTGATCTCCACTCACTACAAGCTCAGCCTCCTGGGTTCACGCCATTCTCCTGCCTCAGCCTCCCGAGCAGCTGGGACTACAGGCACCCACCACCACACCCGGCTAATTTTTTGTATTTTTAGTAGAGACGGGGTTTCACTGTGTTAGCCAGGATGGTCTCGATCTCCAGACCTCGTGATACACCTGTCTCGGCCTCCCAAAGTGCTGGGATTACAGGTGTGATCCACCGCGCCCGGCCGAGCTCTCCTGTTTTACCTCTTCCCTATCTCCCTCTATGGGTTCTCTTCTCCTGCTCAGTCCTTCAAAATTGCTTTTTGATGGCTCACACCTGTAATCCCAGCACTCTGGGAAGCTGAAGCAGGGGGTCACTTGAGGCCAGGAGCTTGAGACCACTCTGGGCAACATAATGAGACTTCATTTCCACAAAATAAATTTAGCCAGTCATGGTGACATGCACCTGTAGTCCCAGCTACCCAGGAGGCAGAGGCAGGATGATCACTTGAGTCCAGGAGTTGGAGGTTACAGTAAGCTATGATCACCCCACTATACTCCAGCCTAGGTACTCTTGTCTCTTTAAAAAAAAAAAAAAAAGTAAAAAACTCTTTTTTCCAGGATTCCATCCTCAGCTCATTGCAGGGTAATGTCAAGCAATCTAATGGTTTCAATTACCACCTTTATGTTGTTGACTCCAGAATGTACATCTCTACTCCAAAACACTTGAGTTTCAGATTTCTATATCCAACCACACTGGACACATCTCAATTTAGATATCCCCTCAGAATGTAAAACTTATCATATCCAAAATCCTCTGAAAGACAGGATTTAACTCTGATTTCTCACCATCACCTTCTTCCAAAACTTGCTCCTCTTCCTTCCTGTATTTCCTATTCTAGTTGATTATCTTATAATCCACCAGTCCATCGTTGCATCTCCAGGGCATAGACCAGTGCTTGGCATATAGCAGACATATTCATTTTCTGAAAAACCAACTGAATGAAAAAGTACATGAATTTTTCTTTATCTGCAGCTTCACTCTGGCTGTTAGCTCTTACAAACTCCACAGCACAAAGACTCAACTCAATTCTCTGACATACAGAAGAAAAGCAACTGACAAATTGAACACGCTTCAAAAATAATAGTGCCCCATAAGAACTGCAAAGGAAATCCATGCTAATTCTCTGTACTAATAAATCTAGTCCTTCACTCATAGATATGAATGTCTCCCCGAGAATCATCAAATACTTGAAAAATACCAACAGCATAAAATAGAAGAACCAAAATGCAGAGTTAGAAAAAGATAATTCTGAGAAGCAGAACAGAACTTTAAGAATCAGAGACAGTGAAGACAAGATTTATGGAAATTAAAAATACAATGAAAGGAAATGAAATAAAAATATTAGACGGATAGGATATATAACAGAATACAAATAGCTAAAAACAAAAATGATGATACAGAAGATAAGACTGAATACATGTCCTGAACGTACAATAAAAGGACAAGGAGGGTCAGGCGTTGTGGCTCACACCTATAATCCCAGCACTTTGGGAGGCCAAGGCAGGTGAATCACCTGAGGTCAGGAGTTGCAGACCAGACTGGCCAACACGGTAAAACCCCGTCTCTACTAAAAATACAAAAATTAGCCGGGCATAGTGGCAGGTGCTTGTAATCTCAGCTACTCAGGAGGCTGAGGCAGGAGAATCACTTGAACCTGGGAGAGAGGTTGCGATGAGCCAAGATCACGCCACTGCACTCCAGACTGGGCGACACAGTAAGCCTCTGTCCCAAAAGAAAAAAAAAGGACACGGAGGTAGAAAATGAGAGGCAAGTTAAGAGTTATTGTAGAGAACAGTTAGAGAACATGTCTCATAGAGAATGGAAAACAGTGTGGCAGATGCTGCTGGTTATCTATCTGCCTACTTGCTACCTACTCTTCTCTTTTTCCTTACTAATAGAACCCTATTTTTGTTTAGAGTGGCAATGTGACCAGATTAAAAACTACATTTAGTCAGCCTTCCTTCTAGAAGGGGAGCTGATATGACGTAAGTGGAAGTCTGTGGGGGCTTCTGGGAAAGTTGTGCTTTCCCAATATAGGCTCTGTCCTTTTCTCCTTGTTGCTTTCTCTTTCTCCCTCCCTAGAATGCAGATGTGATGTCAGATGCAGCAATCTTCTTGTAACCATGAGGAAAAACTCTCGGCCTTGACATCCGAGGACTGCCAAATCAATGCCAGCAACTACTTACGTGGACATCTTGTTTCAAGAGAATTAAAAAAATAACCCCTGATTTGTAAAGCCAATGTTTAGTTGCATTTACACACAACCCCAATTGACACAAAGAGAAGGGGAGGGGAAAAATAAAGAACTACTCCGAGGCCCTGACCCAAAGAAAGGCAAGGGTCTTCAGAATGAAAGAGTCAACTGAGTGTCACACAGATGGGGATGGGAAAAAGACATGAAACACAACTAGATGCCTATTGCTGATATTGTGGAATTCCAATGATGAAAAAAATACCCAAAGCTTCTAGGGGGTCATCAACAAGAATCAGACTGGTAAGAGACTGCTCGTCAGCAAACTGTTAGAAAATCATGCAGCAACACCTGCAAAGTTATGAGGAAACATGGGTTTTTGATCCTATACTTAGACAAATCATGAATTCAGTATGATAAAATCAAGATTTTTTGGAATGTAAGAATTCAGAAATAAAACAGCCATATGATAAATGGAATCATTAGCATGTTTACTAATAAGAAAGAACTGAAAGTTCTCTACTTACCCAATCTTTCTGGTTGAGTTTAGCTGCTTCATTATATACTTCAATGGCAGCTTTATGTTTTCCCAAAAGAAATCTGTAAAAGATACATTTTCCATAATTATTACCTCAAAATTCTTAGAAGACTAACCCTACTAGTCCCACATTTTACTCATATTTCATCCAGCAGAGAATTCTAGAAGTCTTTTCTCCATGAGCTGGTTGTGCTGGTTTGGTCAGTGAAGCTGCTATACACTAACAGCAGAAGCTCTCTTAGTAGGGATTGCACTGGCAGCTGTTCCAAGGCCTTGGTCTCATTCTATAACAATTTTAGTGAGAGTCTTGTGGAATTTTTCTCCTACAATGTACTATAAATGCAGACCAAAAAAGAAATAAGCCAAATGATATGCCATGTTAAGCAGTAACTATTATTACTTATCATCACCCATTAGGGACATGTCCTTTCCTTCCAAGACTAAGTCTCTTTCCTTGATATTGGATCCTGAGTTTAGAGAGAAACAGGGAAAACCAAGCTCCATGCAAAAACAACACAGGTATGAATGGCAACGTGGCTAAGAAAGGGGAGATGGGAACTCCATGGAACAAAGGACTGAAAAGGGAATACCTAGTAGTTTATAAAGACCTTTGAGATTCTTTCCATCTAGGAATCTTTAGGACATTCACTCAACAAATACAGATGCTCCTCAACTTATGATGGGGTTACATCCCAGTAAACCCACTGTAAATGGAAAATACTGTAATTCAAAAATGCACATAATACATCTACTCTACCAAACATCATAGACAGCCTAGCCTATCTTAAGCATGTTCAGAACACTTACTCTGTTCCATGGAGTTCCTATCTCCACTTTCCTAACTACATTTGCTGACAGTTGGGCAAAATCATCTAACACAATGCCACTTTTATAATAAAATGCTGAATATCTCATGTAATTTACTGAATACTATACTGAAAATGAAAAACAGAATGGCTGTATGGGTACTTGAAGTACAGTTTCTACTGAATACATAACAATTTTACATCATTGTAAAGTTAAAAAATTACGTTAAGTTGAACCATCCAAAGTCAGGAACTCTCTGTCCTTACTAAAAACTTACTGTGTGATAGATATTAAATGTTAGAAGAGTAGATGAGAAAAATTCCAAGGATTGCCAGTAAGTTTAGAAGACTTTAGGGTACAAGGTGTCTCTATTTACATGATAAATAATATCGGTTCCCCCATCAAACTAGAATGCACAGTGTTTAAAACACTTAGTTCCTTAACACTAGTTATCTCATTTTCTCAAATTTCAAACTTAATCCATGCTCTTTAGAGTGAATCCCATTATACCTATTAAACCATTCCCCACTTGTGTATCAGGCTGATGTGGCTGTCAGCAGCAAGCTGTACCTAAGAATGCATTTTACACTGTTCTCTGTGAGTGCCCTAGGGCCTCCAGGTTGCTAATACTCACAAAGATCTCGCCACGTGCTTGAGGTTATCAGCACTCTAAGGGCTTAGAACTGTACATGTCTGGAAGAGTTCTAGGGATTCTTGGATATTTCCTTCCAGGTGAAATATCAATGCTGCCAAGAAACAGAAAAGACAAAAAAAAGTAAAACCATGTTCTGGGAAGAATGGAGCCTGGGGTTAGAAAAATTGGAGAAAAGAAAACTGGGAAACCACATCAACTAAATCCTTTGGACAACTGTATCCTTAATACAATCAGATATGACTTCAGACAGGCTGAAACAACGACCAAAACTGTTGACAAGCTAAACTCTCTTTTAGTAAGGTAACTCAACCCTACCTAATTCTCTCTCTACTCCCACGATCCATCACACAGATAATCAGTTCCTCTGCAAATTATCACACAAACTCTTCACATTAAGAACATTTTGGGGCTTCCCCATCAGATGCTTCATTTATCATAATTGACTTCCAACTGATAGTTTTCAGACTGAACCCCCAAATGGGGCAAATGGAATCAATACCTCAAATTCAGCACGGAGATTCTGACAAAGAATACAGTAACATTTTACACTTCGGTTGTCAGTATAACAACCAGTTAGAACCAGAGGTTTTTCCTAGGCCTATGTTTTCAGAAGAATTTATCAGACACTGAAAGTCTGATACTTGTGACACTGGGAATAAGAGCAATTTTTGCCATGATGTCCTAAATTTGTCAACATCTTACCAATTATGTCAGAAAATTATAGGTTAATCTGAAGACTACAAATGCAATGAACGGTAAACAAAACCATTCATTTACACCCAAGAGCCAAAAAGAAAGTTCCTGGAAAAACTAAGAATGCTACTTATGCCACTAAAGAGGAAAATTTAAGTCAGGGGGACGGGTGCAGTGGTTCATGCCTGTAATCCCAGCACTTTGGGAGGCCGAGGCAGGCAGATCACCTGAGGTCAGGCGTTTGAGCCCAGCCTGGCCAACATGGCGAAATCTTGTCTCTACTAAAAATACAAAAACTAGCCGGACGTGGTGGCATGTGCCTGTAATCCCAGCTACTAGGAGGGCTGAGGCAGGAGTTTTTTGAACCTGGGAGGCAGAGGTTGCAAGGAGCTGAGATCGTGCCACTGCACTCCAGCCTGGGTAACAAAGGGAGACTCCATCTTAAAAAAAAAAAAAAAAAAAAAAAAAAAAAAGTTAAGTGAGTGGTCCTTATCTTTGGTTTCTGATGAGCTGACTTTACGCTCTGCTTTATCTTGTTTATTTCTAGGCTTCTTCCCCTCATCCTGATTAACCTTACAAAAATCCTCAAGCTCTTCTTCATCTCTTTTAGCATGATTACAAGGAATCCTTCCAAAAGCATCTTCTGGCCCTGAAATCACTGTATCAGGCAGGAATCCTAAGCATCCATTCCAAAAAACACTAGCCAGAAACTAAAATATGGGTAACGATAGCAATTTTTTAACATTACTAGTCATTTCTGAAGTCAAATCCAACACAGTAATTATATTCAGATTCCATAAAAAGATTAATACTGAATAAAACCTTTCTGGAACATTTATGCTCATGCACCTGTAATGATATTTTGGTCCACAGCTGTATAAATGACAATGATCCCTTAAGATTATCTTGAAGAGGAAAAATTCCTATTGCCCAGTGATGTCACAGCAATCAAAACAGTGCAATGCATTACTCACCCACCTGTAGTGATGCTGGTATAAACAAACCTACTGTGCTGCCCGTCACATAAAAGTACAGCACATACAATTATGTATATATAGAACTTAATACTTTATAATGATAATAAATGACTACATTACTGGTTTATGTATTTACTATGCCATACATTTTAATCTTTTTTTTTTTTCTTTTTTTTGAGACAGAGTCTCGCTCAGTCGCCCAGGCTGGAGTGCAGTGGCGTGATCTCGGCTCACTGCAAGCGCTGCCTCCCGGGTTCACGCCATTCTCCTGCCTCAGCCTCCCGAGTAGCTGGGACTACAGGCGCCCACCACCACGTCCTGCTAATTTTTTGTATTTTTGGTAGAGACGGGGTTTCACCGTGTTAGCCAGGATGGTCTCGATCTCCTGACCTCGTGATCCACCCACCTCAGCCTCCCAAACTGCTGGGATTACAGGTGTGAGCCACCACGCCCGGCACATTTTAATCTTTATATTAGAGTGTACTCCTTCCACTTACTAAAAAAAAAGTATAACCGCCTCAGGCAGGTCCTTCAGGAGGTATTCCAGAAGGTATTCCTATTTCTATAGGAGATGACAGCTCCCATGCATGTTACTGCCACTGAAGACCTTCCATAAGGAGGTGGAAGACAGTGATGTTTATAATCTTGACTCTGTGTAGGCCTAGATCAGCGTGTGCGTGCGCTGGCACGCGTGTGTGGGTGTGTCGCAAAGACCTTAGATGGGTCACAAAGCACTGAATGTCAAAAAAGACAACAAGGATACATTCTGCATGTCAGTACTACCATTATAGTAGTGTGTGTGTGTCTTAGTTTTTAACAAAAAAGTTTAAAAGTAAAAAAAATAAAAATACAAAGTTTTAAGAATAGCATAAAGAGCCGGGTGTCGTGGCTCATGCCTACAATCCCAGCACTTTGACAGGCTGAGGCAGGAGGACTGCTTGAGCCCAGGAGTTCAAGACCAGCCTGGGCAACATAGTGAGACTCTGTCTCTACCAAAAAAAAAAAAGAAAGATTAAAAACCTTATAGAATAAGGACATAAAGAAACTATTTTTGTACAGATATACAATGTTGTTGTGTGTTTTAAGTATTACCCCAAAAGAGCCAAAAAGTTTTAAAGTTTATAAAGTAAAAAGTTACAGCAAGCTAGTTTATCATTGTAGAAAACATATTTTTAAATAAATTTAGTGTATGCTAAGTGTACAGTGTTTATGAAGTCTACAGTAGTATACAATAATGTCCTAGGCATTCACATTCACTCACCACTAACTCACCCAGAGCAACTTCCAGTCCATCCACAGTAAGTACTCTCTACAGGTGTACTAGTACTATTTTTTATCTTTTATATCATATTTTTACAGTACCTTTTCTATGTTTAGATATACTTACTATTGTTTACAACTGCCTACAGTATTCAGTACACCTGCTCATACAGGTTTGTAGCCTGGGAGCAACAGACTACATCATATAGCCTATGTGTGTAGTACACTATATCATCCATCTATGTTTGTGTAAGTACACTCTATGTAATGGTCACACAATGACAAAATTGCCTAACAACACATTTCTTAGAACATATCTCCATTGTTAAGCGGTGCATGACTATACTTGAACTTGTTTCTTAAATTGCCTGCTCTTTTTCAAGAACCTAGGAAAAGTGTGTTTCTCTAGCAAGAAGACAAGTGTCTTACCTTGGACATAGATAGCATATTCACACAATCCCTGAGTCTCCTGAAGCTGTTCTTTGATAATAGCCTGAAAGAGGAAGAAAAATGCTTCTGAGCAGTGGTTAAGTTTCTTCAGGTGTCTTTAAGAAAAAGTAGACATGGACAGGCCAGGTGCAGTGGCTCATGCCTGTAATCCCAGAACTTTGGGAGACCAACGAGGGCAGATTACAAGGTCAGGAGTTCAAGATCAGCCTAACCAATATGGTGAAACCCCGTCTCTACTAAAAATACGAAAGGCCAGGCACGGTGGCTCACGCCTGTAATCCCAGCACTTTGGGAGGCCAAGGCGGGTGGATCATGAGGTCAGCAGTTCCAGACCAGCCTGACCAACATGGTGAAACCCCGTCTCTACTGAAAATACAGAAAAAAAAATTAGCTGGGCGTGGTGGTGGGCGCCTGTCATCCCAGCGACTTGAGAGGCTGAGGCAGGAGAATTGCTTGAAACCGGAAGGCGGAGGTTGCAGTGAGCCAAGATTGCACCACTGCGCGCTCTAGCCTGGGCAATAAGAGCACAACTCCATCTAAAAAAAACAAAAAAACAAAAACAAAAACTGGTATGAATCTTTGTCATATCAGTATGAATCAGTTCTGTGCATTGCCATAGGTATAAATGCCATAGGTATAAACCGAAAACCTTAGATGGATCACAAAGCTCTGGATGCCAAAAAAGATGACACCAAGGATATACTCTGCATGTCAGTACTACCACTGTCTGCCTGCAAGTTTGTAACATATATGGTATGTTACCAAAGATATAGAGAAAGAGAAATACAAATGGTTTTTAAATATACACATGATGATCAACCTTGCAATAAGAGGAAAATTAAAAAATAAAACTCAGGGCCAGATGCGGTGGCTCACGCCTGTAATCCCAGCACTGTGGGAGGCCAAGGCGGGCAGATCATGAGGTCAAGAGTTTGAGTCCAGCCTGGCAATATGGTGAAACCCCATCTCTACTAAAAATACAAAAAATTAGTCAGGCGTGGTGACACTCATCTGTAGTCCCAGCTACTCGGGAGGCTGAGGCAGAAGAATCGCTTGAACCTGGGAGGCAGAGGCTGCAATGAGCCAAGATCATGCCACTGCACTCCAGCCTAGGTGACAGAGTGAGACTCCACCTCAAAAAAAATAAATAAATAAAGAACTCGACAAAATACCATTTTTCATCTATCCAAAGATAAAAAAGTTAATATGTTGAGTTGAACACCTGCCTCCACCAGAAGACCAACATGTCCCCAGAGACTTGCTCTTGACATGAGAAGACACATGGTACACACTTGAACCTGACCCACAGCCTGCAGTCAAACCCAGCCACCCAAAGCTGATCTGAAAGCCCATGAGCAATTAATAAATATCTGTTTGTTGGGGGTCACTGAAATTTTGAGATTGCATGTTAAACATCACTATCATAGCAAAAGATAACCAGTGTATGAAGTGTGGGGAAAAAGGAATTCATATTTTATCACTGAGATATAAACTGCCACACTTTGTTCAGTAGGCACTGTTAGTTGCCTACCCAACATCCCCCTGCCTCTCATTTTTATTAGCATGGCAATCTCTTACCTTGCAGGCTTCATAATCTTTCCGGATATAATGAAGATGAATCAACCAGTTCTGCTTCTCCAAAATAGGAAACTCTGGAGCTAGGTAGCATATTTTGACAAAATAAACAACACAGTCATTAGATTTTCTCCTTTAGCACTGTCCTCATGTCTAACTAACCATAAACGTACTGCAATATCTCATTAAAATTTTCATGCTATTGTCTACAAGAATATATTATCATGCATCAAAAATGTATAGACTATTAAACTAAGAGATACTTGTCCTACTACATGTTGAATACATATCTTGAGTTTTTGAAGCTTGTAATATCAGTTTCTCATCAAATAATGACTTGGACTGAAAAACATAAAATCATCCTTTGTCTCTTCTCCTCAATCTCTCCTTCCCTGGTTATAGAAAGTGAATAGAAAGACTTTCTAAAGGAGATTGCAGGAATGTCACTAAGGAAATATATCAGGGGAACTCACCCCCAATATTTCAACATAGGTTCTATTTTCCATAAGTGTCGGCCGGTTGAGAAATAAAGAGAGAGTACAAAGAGAGGAATTTTACAGCTGGGCCTCCAGGGGTGACATCACATATTGGTAGGACTGTGATGCCCACCTGAGCTGCAAAACCAGCAAGTTTGTATTAAGGATTTCAAAAGGGGAGGGGGTATAAGAACAGGCAGTAGGTTATAAAGATCACATGCTTCAAAGGGCAAAAAGGAGAACAAAGATCACATGCTTCTAAGGAAAGAGGACAACGGCAGAAAGAGGACAACGGCAGAAAGAGGACAAGGGCAGAAAGAGGACAAGGGCAGAAAGAGGATAAGGGCAGAAAGAGGACAAAATCAGAACTCTTGATAAGGGTCCAACAAAGATCATAAGGCAAAGGGCAAAAGCAAAATTACTGATAAGGGTTTATGTTCAGTGGTGCAGGTACTGTCTTGATAAACATCTTAAACAACAGAAAACAGGGTTCGAGAGCAGAGAACTGGTCTGACCTCAAATTTACCAGGGTGGGGTTTTTTCCCCACCCAAATAAGCCTGAGCGTACAGCACGAGACCAGGGCATATTTCAGTCCTTATCTCAGCCGCCTCAGACAGACACTCCAGAGCAGCTGTTTATAGACCTCCCTCCAGGAATGCATTCCTTCCCCAGGGTATTAATTATTAATATTCCTTGCTAGGAAAAGAATTTAGCAATATCTTCCCTACTTGCACATCCGTTTATAGGCTCTCTGCAAGAGAAAAATATGGCTCTATTTTGCCCGACCCCACAGGCAGTCAGACCTTATGGCTGTCTTCCCTTGCTCCCTAAAATCGCTGTTATTCTGTTCTTTTTCAAGGTGCACTAATTTCATATTGTTCAAACACACGTTTTACAATCAATTTGTACAGTTAACACAATTATCATAGTGGCCTTGAGGTGATGTACATCCTCAGCTTACAAGATAACCGGATTAAGAGATTAAAGTAAGAGAGGCGTAAGAAATTATGACAGTATTATTTGGGAACTGATAAATGTTCAAGAAAGCTTCACAATTTATGTTCCTCTGCTGCAGCTCCAGCCATCCCCCTGTTTAGGGTCCCTGACTTCCTGCAACAGAAATATATATATAAGATACTGAATATCATATCTGGCCAGGTGCAGTGGTTCACACCTGTAATCCCAGCACTTTGGGAGGCCAAGGTAGGTGGATCACAAAGTCAGGAGATAGAGACCATCCTGACTAACATGGTGAAACCCCATCTCTACTAAAAATACAAAAAATTAGCTGGGCGTGGTGGTATGCACCTGTAGTCCCAGCTACTCAGGTAGCTGAGGCAGGAGAATTGATTGCAACTGGGAGAAGGAGGTTACAGTGAGCCAAGATCACACTGCACTCCAGCCTGGTGACAGAGCGAGACTCTTTTTCAAAAAAAAAAAATCACATCTGATGATGAGACTACCAAAAATATTTTAAATAGTTAAACACAATCTTCAGAAATGGCTCAAATGAGAACATTATGCTGTTGCCCAGAAATGAGGAATCAATGATGAAAACAATCTAGTTGAGTCATTGAAAATGGCTCACGATACAGAAACTATAAAATGAGTTACCTGCCCACTGAAATCAGAAGTTTAAAATATGGTCAAATTCATTAAGAAATTACTCTTCTGTGGTAACAAGGAGTAGAAAGATCCAAATTAACCTCAGAATAGTGAAGATCTCAAGGAAGGAAGAGGGAAGAACAGAATTATGAAAAGATAGAAAGGAGACTTCAACTCTTTAATGCTTATTTCTCAAAAAAAAAAAAAAGATTTAAAGTAAACATGACTAAATGTTTTTTATTAAGCCTAGCCAGTGAGGACATGTGTGTTTATATTATTTTTTGTGAACTTTAATATGTTGGAGACAGTCCTTGATTTTTAAAAATGGAAAAGAGGCCTGACATGGTGGCTCATGCCTATAATCCCAGCACTTTGGGAGACCAATGAGGGGTAGATCATTTGAGTCCAGGAGTTTGAGGTCAGCCTGGGCAACATGGTAAAATCCCATCTCTACAAAAAAATACAAAAATTATCAGGGTGTGGTGGCGCATGCCTGTCATCCCAGCTACTAGGGAGGCTGAGGCACCAGAGTCACTTGAACCTGGGGGATGGAGGTTGCAGTGAGCTGAGATCATGACACTGTACTCCAGCCTGGGCCACAGAGCAACGTTCTGTCTCCAAAAAACAAAAAAAGAAAAGGCCGGGCGCCGTGGCTCACGCCTGTAATCCCAGCACTTTGGGAGGCCGAGACGGGCGGATCACGAGGTCAGGAGATCGAGACCATCCTGGTTAACACGGTGAAACCCCATCTCTACTAAAAATACAAAAATTAACCGGGCGTGGTGGCGGGTGCCTGTGGTCCCAGCTACATGGGAGGCTGAGGCAGGAGAATGGTGTGAACCCCAGAGGTGGAGCTTGCAGTGGGTGGGGATCGCGCCACTGCACTCCAGCCTGGGTGACAGAGAGAGACTCTCTAAAAAAAAAAAAAAGGAAAGAAAGGGAAGAGCATGGGGAAGAGAGGAAAATGACTGTAACCCATTTCTTGATGTCCTGGAACCTAAGGAGAAACAACCTAAACAAAAACCAAAAAGCTTCTACGTCCATAATATGACAGGGAGGGAAAAAAAGCTTACTGTGACTCAGACTTAATGTTGACTGAACACAAAACTTAAAAGGTACAACCAGGCATATTGGCTCACAACTGTTATCCCAGCACTTTGGGACGCTGAGGCAGGAGGATCAGTTGAGCCCAGAAATTTGATACCAGCCTGGGCAATATAGCAGGACCCCCATTTCAACAAAAAATTTAAAATTTTTTAAAAAAATAAAAAAGAAGTAATGCTGCTCATTGCTATCCAAGAATAGGGATTATCAATGGAATTTGTAAGAAGAAATTATAACACAAAGTATGGATATGACCTTACATGTCAGGAACAAGAAAAAAAGTAAAATTTTAAACAAATGACTCTTCACTTTCTGACTACACACATTCTCTTAGTAGAACCGTCCTTCTAGTTATCAGGGCCTATTTGAAATTCTAAGACTTTTGTTTCCTTTCTTCTCTTCCCCTAGGCCTCACCAATAACCAGACCTCGGCCATTCACATTCTACTTAACCACTTCCAGAATCAAATTTCCTTTGAAAAAGCCACACAAGTCACCAAACTTAAAGACATGTGAGTGTGTTAAGTGCATAAAGTGTACTGTCATAAACAGTTCTAGGGTCCAGGCGCGGTGACTCACGCCTGTAATCCTAGCATTTTGGGAGGTCCAGGAAGGTGGATCATGAGGTCAGGAGATTGAGACAATCCTGGCTAACACAATGAAACCAAGTCTCTACTAAAAATACAAAAAATTAGCCGGGCGTGGTGGCATGCACCTATAATCTCAGCTACTCGAGAAGCTAAGGCAGGAGAATCGCTTGAACCCAGGAGGCGGGGGTTGCAGTGAGCCGAGATCATGCCACTGCACTCCAGCCTGGGCGACAGAGCAAGATTCCATCTCAAAAATAAGTAAATAAATAAATATTCTGGGACAAGTGGCTTACTGAGTAATCTTGGACCAAGTCTCAACTGCATGACCTAGTCCTGTCACCTACCTACTAAAGGGAAAGAGTAAAAGAGAATGAGGCACTGAACCCTTTTGAGTTTACACTATCACTAAGTATTGCAAACCTTAGATACTTAGTATAATATCACTTAGTAGTCTAAAAGAAAATTTATAAAATGTTAATTTTCAAGTCTTAGCTGTTATTAAAATTTCACAATAAAAGACAAGTCAGGGCTAGCCATAGTGGCTCATGCCTGTAACTCCAGCACTTTGGGAGGCCCAGGTAAACGGATCACTTGAGTCCAGGAGTTCGAGGCCAGCCTGGACAAACCCCATCTCTACAAAAAATACAAAAAATTAGCCGGGAGTGGTGGCACAACCTTGTATTCTCAGCTACTCGGGAGGGTGAGTTGTGAGGATTGCTTGAGCCTGGGAGGCAGAGGTTGCAATGAACCATCATCATGCACTTGCACTCCAAACTGGGTGACAGAGTGAGACCCAGTCTCAAAAAAAAAAAAAAAAAAAAGGACAAGCCACATTTTGTGTTTTCTGAGTGAAACCTGGAGAAAAAAGTGTTCAATTTGTAAGGCAGCTCAAGAGCCCAAAGGCTCATTAAATGGAACTCTAGGGATTAGAAAAAGGAAAATCCACCAAATCCAGTGCTGAAGGTCATTTCACGCTCCTGGAGATGTAGCTGTCCAAAAGCTAAAAGAATTTTAGTTCCATCCAAGATTTTAGAGAACATTTCAGTGTACATAACTGTCCTATTACCAAATGTATGACCTGGGAAATTTATAGTTTCCTCATCTGTAAAACCAAGACGCATTCATTCAACCAATATTCACTAGGTACCTACCATATTCCAGGCACTGTTCTAGGCACTGGGAATACAGCAGTGAACAAAACTGACTCCCCGATTTCATGGAGCTTATAATTGAGAGAAGGGGCTGCTACCACACAGGATAGATAATCAAGTATGTTATACTTATGAGTGATATTTTTCTATGAAGAAAAATAAAGCAGGAAAGAGAAACAGTGCCGGGGGGGGGGGGGGGTTGTACTTTTAAATAGAAGGGTCAGGAAATAAAATACTCATCCTATAGAGTTGTGAGGATCGAATTATCTAATATATAAAGACGTTCAAATACTGCCTGGTACAAAGTAAGCCTTAAAGAAATGTTACCTATTATTGTTCCTGGGTTTTTTGCGTGTTTTTTTGTTTTTTGTGTGGTTTTTTTTTTTTTTTTTTTTTAGATGGAGTGGAGTTCTGTCATAAAGGTCAGAGTGCAGGGGCACGATCTAAGCTCACTGCAATCTCCACCTCCCAGATTCAAATTATTCTTATGATTCAGCCTACTGAGTAGCTGGGATTACAGGCACATGCCACAGTACTCAGCTAATTTTTGTATTTTTTATAGAAATGGGGTTTTCCCATGTTGGCCAGCCTGGTCTTGAACTCCTGACCTCAAGTGATCCACCTGCCTCATTCTCCCAAAGTGCTGGGATTACAGGTGTTGGCCACTGTGCTGGGCCTGTTGCTGTTATTTTTATTACCATTATTATGTACTTATTGCCAAAGATGAAGGAATTCTGGATACTTCAGAAATCCCTAGAGTCTATGAATCCTGAATTTACAATTAGAATTTTACCTGCAAATGTATAAGTTGAATTTCTGGTATTCCAAATCATTGCTCACTCCAACTCCCCCTAAAAATGGGGATACTGGTTCTTACATGCTTTCACAGGTATTATGAGAACTACTAGTTGAAAGATCCTCCAAAAAATATAAGTATGTAAATGCAGAGCAGAATCTCCCCTATTTTGCAACAAAGCAGAGTGATCACCTCCAATGCTACATTTCAGGAGCCTATGTTACCACAGAGGTCAGGTAGCCAGCTGATGAGATGAAGACAAGGTAATAGCTTTTAGTGAGTTATAAAAAAGACCTCATTCATATCCCAGCTCCCACACTACCCCTCCACCATCACCAAGACAGTGGGGGCAGAAGGCTGGCAACCTAGCAACAATACTTTCTTGCCACTTCTCTTGCCCCATTCTACTCTTTTGTAACATCTCTTCCCCTTCTTTCTCCCTTTAAGGATGCACCTCACATATTTTAAACAATTCCAGAAGTGAATAAACATGACACCTCAAGAATTCTCCCCTATAATTTGCCCTAGGTGCTAAATTCTCTTTGAAGAATTTCAAATTCTGCTTAGGCTCAAAAATCAAACCTTTACATGACACTTTGATTAATGCTAGGGGTAGTATGCTAGCTATATAAGTGCTAAGCAGAAAACTATTATGGTTCAGATTTTTAGTTGAAAAATTTACTAAATAACTAAGGCTTTTGTAAATACATTGCAAGTAAAGCCTTCTTTAAAAAAGAATAATACTCATCAAAGAAAGGATTTCTTCCAGGACTAGCAGACATGTAGCACATAAAAGTTTTCACATGTAGAATTTCAATCTCGATTCAATACCAGCCTTCTATGGGACCTAGGGCAAGTTATTTCACCTCTCTGGGCCTCCATTTATCCCCGCTATAATTTTCACCCAAAAATCCAAAGAATCTGAAAATGGTCATTCAATAAATGTTAATTTCCTCATGCCAAACAGGAATTATAACACTTTTCTACCTCAATAGGATATCTGGAGCATCAAAAGAGATAACAAATCTTGAAAAGAATATAAATGTAAGACATTTTCATTACTATCATTTTGAGCCCTGTATCAGTCAAAGCCTAAGAAAAAACCACTTGAGGATTTGAAACACAAGGATTTTAATGCAGAGAACAGGCAATGGAAGAAATGAGAGGCCCAACAGGGAATGGTGAGACAAATCAGAAGTCTGCATGAGCAAAAAGCCACTGCTACTCTGAGGCCTGAAGGTCAGGGAGGGAAGCCCTGGCTTCTCCTTCCTCTTGCCTTCTAATCTCCTGCCAGTTCCTCCACTTGCTAATCCAGCCAGAAACTGCTGACACAGAAGCCTAGGAAGAAAAGGAGCCTGCAAGAGTCAGTTCCTCACTACACCAAAAAGAGAAGAGAAGGCAAGGAATGCATCAGAGGGCAAACAGGACCAGGATCAAGAGGAACATCTACTCTGTTCAGGGACATAAATGATAAAGGAAGAGGAAGAGACTGGGCTGAATCAGTATTGACTCAACAGTATATGCTAGAAGCTGGCCTTTAATTTTTAAATTATATTGCTGCTATCCAGTTTCTTTGCTTCTCATTAGCTTAACAGGAAATGAGGAAGAAAAAAGGCATATAAAAGATTAGTTAATTCTGGTTTTATGCTATAGCTTAGATTATTTAAAATTATTTTACTTCCTCAAAACTTAACAATTATTTCCTTGTTAAGGGTGTGTGTGTGTATATATGTATCTCAAAGTGTTTTCTCTATTATTCCAATGAATATTCATATAAGGCCAGTGAGTTACGCAATTCAGAGAATGTTCCCACATTACAAAAGAGGAAATTAGGGCCCTAAAGGTTAAGTAAATTGTCCACATTCAAGAAGTAGTTAATGGAAGAGGCAGGACTATAACCCAGGTCTCTAAGGTTACCCATTAAACTACAAAGTTTCTGCCCAATCATAAAGGATTTTCTAATATTAAAATATAAATGTTTGGGCTGTCAATTAGACATAACTGAGCAACACAACATTAATGATTTTAAAGCAGCCAGACGCGGTGGCTCATGCCTGTCATCCCAGCACTTTGGGAGGCCTAGGCGGGCAGATCACGAGGTCAGGAGGTCGAGACCATCATAGCCAACATGGTGAAACCTCGTCTCTACGAAAAATACAAAAAAAAATAATAATAATTAGCTGGGCCTGGCGGCACACACCTGTAGTCCCAGCTACCTGGGAGGCTGAGGCAGGTGAATTGCTTGAATCCAGGAGGCAGACGTTGAGATAAGCGGAGATTGCGACACTGGGCTCCAGCCTGGCGACAGAGCAAGACTCCATCTCAGAAAAATAACAATGATTTTAAAGCTTTTCTTTTTTTCTTTTTTTTTTTTTTAAAGCAGTGCTTCAATTTTTTTTTTTTTTTTTTTTTTTTGAGAGGGAGTCTCGCGCTGTCACCCAGGCTGGAGTGCAGTGGCGTGATCTCGGCTCACTGCAAGCTCCGCCTCTCGGGTTCACGCCATTCTCCTGACTCAGCCTCCCGAGTAGCTGGACTACAGGCGCCCGCCACCACACCCATCTAATTTTTTGTATTTTTAGTGGAGATGGGGTTTCACTGTTAGCCAGGATGGTCCCAATCTCCTGACCTCATGATCTATCCGCCTCAGCCTCCCAAAGTGCTGGGATTACAGGCGTGAGCCACTGCGCACGGCCAGTAGTACTTTCAATATACCAAAGTAGGAAGACTTTCAAATGATTTTTAAAAATAACTAGTTGGTTTTCTTAAAAATACATACTTACAGTAAAACAAAATTCAAAGGGCACATAGGATATTAAACAAAAGACCCACTCCATTCCTGTCCCTCACCAGAGGGGAAGAATTTCTTGAGTATTTTCAAGGAATTTCTATGCACATATAAGCATATGAGCAAGTGTGTGTGTGTGTGTGTTCATACACCTTTATTTTACACATGGGGATTATATTAACCACATTTTGAAAACTGCTTGCTAATATTTACTGAGCCTAAATATATCCTTGGTGACCCTGAAAATCCTACTCCTAAATATGTATGTGTACACATAAGCTCTTCATGGTGGCATTATTCATAATACATCAATATAAAAACATCTCAAATGTTCATCAAGTATAAAATGAATAGACTTAGGTAGAGCCCCATAATGGAATATACAACAAGGAAGAAAACAACCAACCACTACTACATGCAACAACATAGATGAATCTCACAAACGTAATTCTGAACAAAGAAGCCAGATATTAAAAAGTACATCCTGCATGATTCCATTTACATTAAATTCAAAAGCAGGCAAAACTGATCTAGAAGATAGAAGTTAAATACAAGTTACTACCTTTGGGAGGGGTGGTTAATGACTGGTAGGGAATAAGGAGGCAGCCTGGAGGGCACTGATAATATTCTATACCTTAATCTAGATGGTGATTACATGGGTATGTTTACTTTATAAAAATTCACTGCACAGTACAATTATGATTTATGTATGTACTTTTCTGCATATGTATTTCAATAGAAAGGTATCCAAAATTTGAGCCAAATTAGACATTTTCTAAAACCAAAAAATTAGTTTCTACGATATTAATGCAGAAAAGGGAGGGGACACACAACTCAGCCTGGGGTAAGGATCAAGATTTCCCAGACAAGACACAGAAAGCATTCATCACAAAAGAAAAATAATAGTAAATCGGCCTTCATCAAAATTAAAACTTCTGATCATTGAAAGATACCTTAACAAAATGAAGGTAGGCTGGGGGGAAATATTGACCACAAATATAACAGACAAAGGACTTACATTCAGAATATATAAAGAAGTCTCACAAATCAATAAGGAAAAAAAATTTAAAAATAGGCAAAAAACTTGAGCAGGCACTACACGAAAGATATGACCAATAAGTATATGAAAAGGTGTTCAACATCACTAGCCATTAGGGTAATGCAAATTAAAATCACAATAAAACACAATACAAACCACCAGTAAGTCTAATATGAAAAAGCCTGATAGTAACAAATGTTGGCAAGAAAGTAGGCAAATAGAATCCTCACATGTTGCTGGTGGTAGGATAAAATTGTACAACCACTTAGAGAAATACTTTGGCAATTTATTAAGTTAAAACGAACAGTTCACATATGACCCAGCAATTCCACTCCCTAGGCACTTATTCAAGTGAAAACACATGCCACATGCACATACAAAAAAAACCCAGTAAATACATGTTCAGGCCGGGCGCGGTGGCTCATGCCTGTAATCCCAGCACTTTGGGAGGCCGAGGCGGGCGGATCATGAGGTCAGGAATTCGAGACCAGCCTGGCCAATATGGTGAAACCCCGTCTCTACAAAAATACAAAAATTAGCCGGGCATGGTGGCACACGCCTGTAGTCGCAGCTACTCAGGAGGTTGAAGCTGAAGAATCGATTGAACCCGGGAGACGGAGGTTGCAGTGAGCTAAGATTGCACCACTGCACTCCAGCCTGGGCAACAAAGCAAGACTCCATAAATAAATAAATAAGTAAATAATCATAGGAACTTTCACAGTACTCAAAAACTAGAAACGCTGCAAATGTTCATTAACAGGAGAATGGACAAACAGTGGTATATGCATGCAACTGAATATTAGACAGCATTTTCAAATAAAAGAACTACTGATACATATAACAACATGGATGAATCTCCAAAACAACATATTGTATAAAAGTTGCCAAAAGCTAAATAGTAGATACTGTATGGCTCTCTTTGTGTGAAGCTCAAGCACAACTTATAGGAAAGTTCAAAATCAATTTACAGGGGCAGAAATCAGAATGATGGCTACATCTGGGGAAGTGAAGCAGAAGACTTCCTGGAAAAAGGCATGAGGAAACTTTCTAGGTGATAAAAATGTTTAATTTGACCTGATGATTACAGGAATATAAATACGTACATGAGTATACATATCTGTCAAAATCCAAGTGTGTACTTCAGATTTAAAGATTTACTAGCATTGAAATTAAAAATAATAGAGAAAAATTAGATATATACTACCTTCCATTTAAATTAGAAGTTAACATTGTTCCTCAAAAATTAAACAGAATTGGGCTAGGCACGGTGGTTCACACCTGTAATCCCGGCACTTTGGGAGGACAAGGCGGGTGGATCATGAGGTCAGGAGTTCGAGACCAGTCTGACCAACATAATGAGATCCCGTCTCTACTAAAAATACAAAAAAATTAGCCAGGTGTGGTGGTGAGCGCCTGTAATACCAGCTACTCGGGAAGCTGAGGCAAGAGAATCACTTGAACCCGGGAGGCAGAGGTTGCAGTGAGAAAAAAAAAAACAACAATGCTTAGCTCATCAATTTAATCAGTGGAGTGGTAGAGCAAAAGCCAGATTACAATAGACAAATAGACTCAGAGGTGAGGATACCAAGACAAGTAAGATAAACTATTCTTTCAAAAAGCTAATCAATGAAAGTCATTCACTATCACAGTAGAAAGGGTGAGATTCGGTAACTACTTATCAAAGACTCTGTAAGAGTGGTTTCATGTAGACTTCAGGGTGAATTAGATAACAACTAAATTACCTTGTAACTCTACAATTCTGTATACACAAGGACCAAAATAAGCAAAAGGAAAAGATTAATGAAGTCAAGAGCATGTATAGCATCTACAAAATCACTTATGAGAACCAAATATATACACAGTAATTAGTCTGTAGAATACATTATTATATACAGTACAGGAAATGACATATTTCTAGAACATCTACAAAGTTCCTACTTTCTACAACCTTTAAATTCTTTAAGAATTACTGACATATAAAGAAAACATATAAGGAAAACAACCCAAATGCCCCTCAACAGATAAACAAAATGTGATATATACATACACAAGAATATTATTCAGCCTTAAAAAGGAATGAAATTCTGATACATGCTACAACATGAATGAACTTTGAAAATGCTGAGTCAAATAAGCCAGACAGAAAAGGGCAAATATTTTATGATTCACCTTATATGAAAAACCTAGAATAGTCAAATTCATAGACACAGAAAATAGAATGGAGATTACCAGGATCTGGGGAGAGAAGAGGATGTGGAGATTTATTGCTTAATGGGTACAGTGCTTCTCTTTGGAATGATGAAACACTTCTAGAAATGGACAGTGGTGATGGATACACAACTTTGTAAATGTACTTAATGTCACTGACTTACACACTTAAAAATGGTAAATTTTATGTATATTTTACCATAATAAATTATTCTATTAAAAATTACTCTAAAACCAGATATCAAGCTGAGATCAAGCTTCTCACATAGTGAGTATATTGTCTCAGGTTGTTGACAAAACTCATCCTCAGCTATGGCCACCCCAAAATGAGTAAAGTATTCAATGAAGATTCCTTTAAGGAAGGAAATAGACTTAAGCAGTAAATCAGTTCACTCACCTCAGTGATGGCTAAGATCTTCAACTGAAAGCCAGAAGAAAGTCACCTAAGGTCACATCACGGGGCAAAAGGAAGAGGACTTCAGTAGCCTCATGTAGGATATTATTTTCTCAGAACCATCAAGTAGTTCTGATCAACAATTTCATTGCCTGTTCTTGAAAAAGTCCTGATACATTTGGACAAAAATACCACATAGAAATCTGTTTACCCCTTCCACAGTTGGCAGTCATCACCCTCAAAACTAAAGAGTCAAACTAGGATATGGACCTCTCAAGCTGAGAAGGAAAGGGTGAAAGGGAGGGACAACATCCATTCTCAGTCAAAATGCCTCCAGTTGCTACTTGTTCAAATAAAGGCTCTCAACTTGCTAACCCAACTGCTGTGTGAATTCTTTACACACTTACCAACTTCCTGCCTTCTATTTCCAAGTATTATACTACTCAACCAGAGCAGTGGTTCTCAAGTGGAAACAATTTTGCCCCAGAAGGAATAACTGGCAACATCTGGAGACACTTGGTTGTTACAATTAACTGCTACTGTCATCTACTAGGTAGAAGCCAGGGATGTTGTTAACCATCCTACAATACACAGGACAACTCTCCCAACAAAGATTGATCTTGCTCAAAATATCATTCATGCCAAAGCTGAAAAAATCTGAACTAGAGGTTTTAAAAAAGTCTGAGGATTTCACAGTAAAATGTGACAGCTTTTTATTCAAAGTACTACTTTGATTTTTAATTTGTTAATTAAAGTCCATTAATCCTTAAGGATGATATTTCTCCTGTTTTTGTAATACTTCCCTATATTGTGCTGGATGCAGTGGCTTATGCCTGTAATCCCAGTACTTTGCGGGGCCAAAGCAGGTGGATCACTTGAGGTCAGGAGTTCAAGACCAGCCGGGCCAACACGGTGAAACCCCATCCATACTAAAAATTTAAAAATGAGCCAGACATGGTGGTGCATGCTTGTAATCCCAGCTACTTGGGAGGCTGAGACAGTAGAATCGCTTGAACCCAGGAGGTAGAGGTTGCAGTGAGCTGAGATCGCACCACTGCACTCCAGCCTGGGCGACACAGCAAGTCTCCGTCTCAAAAACAAACAAACAAACAAACATTGTATGAGGTTTAAAAAGCCACTGAAAAATTTACATAACCCAGGTGCAATAGCTCATGCCTATAATTTCAGTACCTCAGGAGGCGGAAGATGTACTATCACTTGAAGCCAGGAGTTCAAAACCAGCCTGGGCAACAGAGCCAGACCCCCGTGTTTCTAGAAAAAATTTTAAAAATTAGCCAGGCATGGTGGCATGCACCTATAGACCCAGGTACTAGGGAAGACTGCTTGAACCCAGGAGTTTGAGGCTGCAGTGAGCTATAATCACACCACTGTACTCTAGCTCGGGTGACAGAGCAAGACCTTCTCTCTCAAAATAATAATGTATGAGTCCATTTATTTGGCATTCTGAGAAAGGCAAAACTAGGAAGAAAGAAACAGATTAATGGCTCCCAGCAATTAGGAATGGAAGAAGTGGTCTACTACAAAGTAAAGGTGAATTTTGGGGGAGTAATTAAATTTTTATAACTTGATTATGGTGCTAGTACTGATTACATGGCTAGTTTCATTTGTCGAAACTCAGAATTTGTACTAAAAAAAGGGAATTTTACTCTACGAAAATTATACATTGATACCATTCAAAGACTGGCCAAAACAAAACTAAAATAGCTAAATAAATAACTAAAACTAAAATATTATCAAAGTAGACTTCAAACAAGGAATATTATCAGAAATTGAAGAGGAGGCCGGGCGCGGTGGCTCAAGCCTGTAATCCCAGCACTTTGGGAGGCCAAGACGGGCGGATCACAAGGTCAGGAGATCGAGACCATCCTGGCTAACACGGTGAAACCCCGTCTCTACTAAAAAATACAAAAAACTAGCCGGGCGAGGTGGCGGGCACCTGTAGTCCCAGCTACTCGGGAGGCTGAGGCAGGAGAATGGCGTAAACCCGGGAGGCGGAGCTTGCAGTGAGCTGAGATCTGGCCACTGCACTCCAGCCTGGGCGACAGAGCGAGACTCCGTCTCAAAAAAAAAAAAGAAATTGAAGAGGAATATTACATAATGACAAACGCGTCAATTTACCAAGAAATCAGACAATCCTAAATGTATATGCATCCAACAACAGATCTTCAAAATACACAAATCAAAAATTGATAGAACTGAAAGTAGAAACAAATCCACAAGTACATTTGCACACTTCAACACTCTTCTATCACCCTTCCAATCAGTAACTACATCAGTAAGAATATGAATATCTGTAAGCATATACAGAACACTATCAACCAACTTGACCTAATTGACATTTACAGAATGCTACCTCCAACAAGAGCAGAATACATACTCTTTCCAAGTGCACGTGGAACATTCACCAACAAAGGCCACGCTGTGGGCCGTAAAACAAACCATACAAAGAATGTTCTCTATCCACAATAAAATTAAACTAGAAACCAACAAAGCAAAAAGGTATCTGGAACTTCACAGAGTGGTTTTTCCAGAAGCAGAAAATTAGTACACACTTACTTAATAAACCCCATTTAAATAATTTCCAAGTCAAACCAACCTCCTAATATCTAATAACTCTATTAAATAAAAGCTAGATGTGACAGAACATTTAGACTATTACTTCTTTTCCCAACACTCATTTTGAAATCATATGGAATAGAAAAGAGAATCAACAAGAGAGAGACACCTGGCCGGGCGCGGTGGCTCACGCCCGTAATCCCAACACTTTGGGAGCCGAGGTGGGTGGATCACCTGAGGCCAGGAGTTCAAGACGAGCCTGGCAAACACAGTGAAACCTCATCTCTCCTAATACACAAAAGTTAGCCAGCTGTGGTGGCATGTGCCTGTAATCCCAGGTACTCGAGAGGCTGAGGCAGGAGAACTGCTTGAGCCCCAGAGGCAAAGGTTGTAGTGAGTCGAGACTGTGCCACTGCACTCCAGCCTGGGCGACAGTGAGACTCTGTCTCCAAAAAAAAACAGAGAGAGAGAGAGAGAGAAACCTGTGCAAATATACACATACAATGAAATTGCATACAGACCTTTTTTCTGATGCGGTTTTTGAGACTCAGTAGATGCAGGAAATTGAGTTCTCTGAAATGAAATAAGTAGTCTATATTGAAGGATCACAATATAAAGTTGCTAACTTAAAGAAGCATCCAAATAACCAGAATAATCAGCAGCTCACCAATTATGCAATTTAATCCATTAAATCCATATTCTGATACAAAGAGTTAATTTGAATATGGTTTAAAAAACAAATGTCAAGTCATACTTTTGGTATCCAAACAATTAACAATGTATAATGCATATTTATATTTACAATGTGCATTTTTAATGTATAATTATAGTATATAGTAAAATGTGCATAAGAAATATACTAAGTTCTTAAACACCTCATATTAGTATTATACTTGATGCCATACTTCTCAGCAACCAAACGAAAAAAGTGATCACTGTTTGATAAAAGGAAGCTTATGAGGTCATCTACACAGACACTGTCTAGCACTCAATTCTAAAACGGGGATAGTTATTTTACACTATAACCTCGTAGAAAACCATCAAATTAATTTTTTTATCATCTTCCTATGACATACCACAATATAAGCAAAAATAATGGCTGAAATTTTTCCAGATGTATTGAGAAACACCAATCCTTAGTTTCTGGATACTCAACAAATCCTGACCAGGTTAAATGAAAATAAATACATTCTTAGATACATCATAATGAACAGCACCAGAGACAAGAAGCAGCTCTTAAAAGCAGCCAAACAATAAAATATACCACCAGATTACCAACAAAGAAAGGACAGTTATTTGGGAGGCCAAGGGGAGAGGATCACTTGCGGTCAGGAGCTCAAGACCAGCCTGGCCAACATGATGAAACCCCATCTCTACTAAAAATACAAAAATTAGCCAGGCGTGGTGGCACGTGCCTATAGTCCCAGCTACTTGGGAGGCTGAGGCAGGAGAATGGCTTGAACTTGGGAGGCAGAGGTTACAGTGAGCCAAGATCGTGCCATTGCCCCCAAGTCTGGGGGACAGAGCGAGACTCCGTCTTAAAAAAAATAATAAAGAAAGGCCAGATGCCGTGCCTCGCACCTGTAACCGCAGCACTTTGGGAGGCCGAGGCAGGTGGATCACCTGAGGTCAGGAGTTCAACACCAGCCTGGCCAATATGGTGAAACCCCATCTCTACTAAAAATACAAAAATTATCTGGGTATGGTGGTGGGCACCTGTAATCCCAGCTACTTGGGAGGCCAAGGCAGGAAAATCACTTGAACCCAGGAGGCAGAGGCTGTAGTGAGCCAAGATCACGCCACTGCACTCCAGCCTGGGTGATAAGAGCAAAACTCTATTTCAAAAAAAAAAAAAGAGGAAAAGAAAAACAAAAAAGACACACTGACAGTTGGCTCTTCAACAATTAAAAATGGAAGACAATATCACAATAAGACATCATCAGAATAATTACTCCAGTGTCAGGTACTAAGTAAAATTAATGTTAATTTAGACCAGACGTCAGCTAAGTATGGCCCACAGGTCAAATCCATCCTGTTTTTTATTTGGTCCACAAGCTAAGAATGATTTTTACATTTTTAAATGGTTGAAAAAATTCAAAAAATATTTTAACACATGAAAATTCTGAGTCAAATTTCAGTGTCTACAAACAAAATTTTGTTGGAACATACCCACACTCATGTTTATAGAATGTCTATGGTTGCTTTTGTCCTACAACACCATTGTTGAGTAGTTATCACAGAGACTACATGGCCCACAAAGCCCACAATATTTACTATCTGGCTCTTGACAAAAAAAAGTTTGCCAACACCTGATCTAGATTCTCACATCCATCAAAACTAATTTTCAACAAAGGCAAATTTTTAAAACTTTCAGAATTTGAGAGTTTTTAGATTCTCACCAAATAAACTTTTAATGAAAATATATTAGGAAAAAGAAAAATAATCCTAGAATGAAGGAGTTGAATGAGCAAAGGAATTGGTAAGATAAGCAAGTATTCTAAGCATCTACTGACTGAATAAAACCAAAAAAAAGCATAATTTGTGGTGTTTAATTAAAATACATTAGGAATTACAAAACTAAACAACAATGGCATACATTTGCAGATGGCAATAGATGGTAGTAAAGCATTTGATGGTCCCTGTATTAGCAACATGTAAGCTTGGACTTACAGTAAACACGTATTTTTTAATTTCTTTGGTACTCATTAAAGGAATGCGAAGTATAACTTCCAAGGAATGAAGTAAGAGGAGCAGAAAGGGAGGGGGAACAGATGGAAATTCAGTTTTTTTTTATAAAGAAAAAAAGCAAGAAAGGAGGTAGAAAAAAATGAAATTCTCTAGTTTAAGACAGATAGATCAGCCAGGTGTGGTGGCTCACACCTATAATTCCAGCACTTTGGGAGGCGGAGGCAGGAGGATCACATGAGCCTGGAAATTTGAGACCAGCCTGGGCAAAATAGCGAGACCCTGCCTCTATTAAAAAAACTTTAGAAATTAGTCAGGCACAGTGGCACGTGCCCGTAGTCCTAGCTACTCAGGAGGCTGAGGTGGGAGGATCTCTTAAGCCCAGGAGGCCAAGTTGCAGCAAGCCATGATCCAACCACTGCACTCCAGCCTGAGGAACAGGCTCAAAACCAACAGCCAGGTGTGGTGGCTCACGCCTGTAATCCCAGCACTTCGGTATGCCAAGGCAGGCTGTTGAGTTCAGGAGTTTAAGACCAGCCTGGGCAACATGGCAAAACTCCGTCTCTACAAAATATACAAAAATTAGCCAAGCGTGGCCTGCACCTGTGGTCCCAGCTACTCGGGAGGCTGAGATGGAAAGATAACTTGAGCCCTGGAGGCGGAGGTTGCAGTGAGCCAAGATCACGCCACTGCACTCCAGCCTGGGTGATAGAGCAAGACTCTATCTCAAAAAAAAAAAAACAAAACAAAAAAAAACAAAACAAAAAAAAGGGCAATGTAAATTATCACATTAAGACATAATTTCATATCCACCATAATGACTGATGGTAGAAGCATAAATTGTTACAATCACCATACAGTTTCCTGCAAGTAATACTCTATTACCTAGCAATCTGTTTCTAGGTATACCTTAGACTCTTAGATATTACATCAGAAGACCTACATAATAATGCTCAGGGCTAGGACGAAAGTGAGGCGTGTGAGGTACCCAGGGTACAAACCTTGAGGGGGTACTTACTCCATAAAATGTGAACCCTAAGCACCTCACTTACCTTTCCTTAGTCCTGGCCCTATTTTTAACAGCTTTTTTTTTTTTTCCCGAGACAAAGTCTCGCTCTGCCAAGCTGAAGTGCAGCGGCACAATCTCAGCTCACTGCAACCTCCGCCTCCTGGGTTCAAGCGATTCTCCTGCCTCAGCCTCCCGAGTAGCAGGGACTACAGACGCGCACCACCACATCCAGCTAATTTTTATATCTTTTTTTTTTTTTTTTTTTTGAGGCGGAGTCTTGCTCCGTCGCCCAGGCTGGTGTGCAGTGGCCGGATCTCAGCTCACTGCAAGCTCCGCCTCCCGGGTTCCCGCCATTCTCCTGCCTCAGCCTCCCAAGTAGCTGGGACTACAGGCACCCGCCACCTCGCCCGGCTAGTTTTTTGTATTTTTAGTAGAGACGGGGTTTCACTGTGTTCGCCAGGATCGTCTCGATCTCCTGACCTTGTGATCCGCCCGTCTCGGCCTCCCAAAGTGCTGGGATTACAAGCTTGAGCCACCGCGCCCGGCCAATTTTTATATCTTTAGTAGAGATGGGGTTTCACCAAGTTGGCCAGGATGGTCTCCATCTCTTGACCTCGTGATCCACTGCCTCGGCCTCCCAAAGTGCTGGGATTACAGGTGTGAGCCACCGCACCCAGCAGCAGCATTGTTTTTAATAACTAAAAACCAGGAATAATCCTAATCTCCATCTAGAGGAATGGATAAGTTAACTGACATACTTTACAACAATAGGATACTACACAGTGTTGAAAAAATGAATAAACCGAAGCTTAATAACAAATTTTAAAAACTAATATATGTTTAAGGATATATATAAAAATATATATGGTAAAACTATAAAAAATACAAAATATTAATATAAAATTGAAGAAACACTACATCTGATGTGGAGGAAGGAAAACGCAGGAGAGAGGCATTTAGGAGGTTTCAAAGTTATTAATGACCCATTTCCTAATCTGCGCATTAGGAACACAAGTTTCCATTATATTATCCTTTAAAGCATACATACAACATTTTAACCACTCTTTTAGAGGTATATTAGGTATATATTTCACAACAACAAAAATTAATCCTCAAAATAAAAGAGAATACTTATTTGTTATTTTGGTTAATGATCTTGATTTTAAAATGCACAAAAATTTATAGACATTTCACCAAAGAGATATGTGTGGAAAATAAACATATACAAATTCTTCAATATCATTATTCATGAAGGAAATACAAATTAAAACCACCATATACTATCACTACCCATCCACTAGAATGGCTAAATAAAAACAAACTGACAAACCAAGTGTTGACAGGGATGTGGAAAAATCATAACCCTCATGCATTGTTCATGGAAATGTGAACTGGTATATAGCCTGCAGAAGTCAGGCAGATTTGTTTCTGTTTTTTTAAACAAATACTTAAACAATACAACCCAGCAATTCCACCGACACAAGGAACCCTTTTGGAATGACGGACACGTTCTAAAAGTAGCCTCTGATGGCAGCTGTGCAACTATATAAATTTACTAAAACTGATCAAACGATGTACTTAAATTGGGTAAATTTTACGGTATGTGTATTATACCTCAACAAAACTGTTTTTTAAATGTTAAAGAACTATTTTTTAAAATCTAACTAGAATTTTTTAACTTTGGGGAATATATTAGTAAAGAATGTTAAAGACTCAAAAAGCACCTTCAAAAGTCAGCAATCCTTCTTTCGGCACAAAGTAGAATTATTTTTTGATAAGTCTTCTACTCAAGACTTTCCAGAACATTCTGAGATGGAAAGGATTCTATTAACCCACTCAATCTCATTCATAGGATGTATATAGAACAAATTATTTTTTTCTGTTATTTCTTCATTTTTACATAGTTTTATGATCATTTATTCATCCAACAAATATTCATGGAGCACCTGATACACAGGCACTATATCTGAGCTACATCAACTAGTGTGCTAATTTCTGTTTTCTGCTCTTATTAGTTTAATCCTTTAATTTACAGGATGACAGGTATTTATCCAAATACATCAAATAATGGGAATCAGGGCATTATAAAAAAATTTATAAGCACAAATCATGAAAGCCAGAGCTAGTTGCTCATTCATTTTTAGTTTTTGTATTTTTTTTTTCAGACAAGGTCTCATTCTGTCCCTGCTGGAGTACAGAGGCATGATCATGGCTCACTGGAGCCTCAGCTTGCCCCAGGCTCAGATGATCCTCCCAAGCAGCTGGGACAACAGGTACATGCCACCATGTCTGGATAATTTTTGTGTTTTTTGTAGAAATGGGGCTCCAACATGTTGCCCAGGCTGGTCTCGAACCTCTGGACTCAAGCTATCCTCCCACCTCAGTTTCCCCAAGTGCTGGCATTACAGGCATAAGCCACCAAGTACAGCTTGTCTGTTCATTTTGTAAGAATTCTAAACTATTATATATACTGAAAATACAAATAGCAGTCCTCAGTTTTCCCTTCTAGGAACTGGTAGCAATCCATAAGTAATTTTGGTAGCATATTAGAATTTCTGTGTCCCACACTGGGCTAGTTTTACTCAGTTTTAATGGGATGTCTTCTGGCCTCAAGTCCTTGACTGTAGCCGTCTTAGATTTTTACCCATACATTTCTTCAAAAATTCTGTGAGTTTTGAGTCTTTTCCTTTTCTCTACTCCATATCCATATATCCTTACCTACACAGATCTATATGTTTTCCTTTGTGTTATGAATTAAGATCACATAATATATCCCACTTCAAAACTACCTTTTATTTAAATGTACACCATGGAAGTCCCTCCAAGTCAATAGTCGTAACATTCTTTTTTTTTTTTTTTTTTTTTTTCTGAGTTTAGGCGCCGAGGTTTAATAGGCAGAAGAAAGAAAGGAGAACAGCTTTCTCTAATAAGAGAGAGGGGCTTCTGAGAGGAAAAGCAATTAGTTGTAACATTCTTTTTAATGACTGCATAATATTCCACAGTATGGAAATATCTGAAGTCATCAATTACCCTATTAATGGGCATTTCATTTGCTTCCAGCGTTTTGACACTACAGACAGTACTACAATGAATGCCCTAGTACTACATGCTCATGTTTAATTTTTTTTTCTATGGGACACAGGTCTAGGAGTAGGATTACTGGGTTCTTTTAATTGTATTAAAAGATAAGTCCGGGGGCAATGGCTCACGCCTGTAATCCCAACACTTTGGGAGGCCGAGGCGGGCAGATCACGAGGTCAGGAGTTCCAGACTAGCCTGGCCAACATGGTGAAACCCGTCTCTGCAAAAATACAAAAATTAGCCGGGCGTGGTGGTGAGGGCCTGTAATCCCAGCTACTCGGGAGGCTGAGGCAGAAAAATCGCTTGAACCCGGGAGGCGGAGGTTCCACTGAGCCGAGATCCCACGACTGCACTCCAGCCAGGGCAACAGATTGAGACTCCGTCTCCAAAAAGAATAAATAAATAAAAATAAAGATAAATAAATAAAAGACCACTTTTCAAAAAAGGGCAGAAATTCAAATTTCCATGCATTGCTAACTTGAAAAGATGAAAATTACTATAAACATAACACTAGCAATAAATCTGACAACAATGAAAATAGTTAACTTCAGGCTTAATTGCTAAAGTCACATCAAAACAAAAACTATTCTCTTTAAAACAGTATTAGACATTCAAATGTACAGGACAATTCTGCTGCCACAGACTCAAATTCATATTCTGTTACACAAACACCTGTGATGAGCACTAAAGGATAAGCTATATTTGTAGCAATGTTATGCTACCCGTTATCTTTTACACTTTAAGATTGTGTAGAAGTATTTTCTTTCCTACGTTTTTAATATTTAAAACCCAGTAACATTAACCGTGCTATTTATTATTTTTTTTGAGACGGAGTTTCGCTCTTGTTGCCCAGGCTGCAGTGAAATGGCACGATCTCGGCTCACTGCAACCTCTGCCTCCTGGGTTCAAGCGATTCTCCTGCCTCAGCCTCCTAGCAGCTGGGATTACGGGCGCACGTCACCATTTCCAGCTAATTTTTTGTATTTTTTTAGTAGAGACGGGGTTTCACTACGTTGCCCAGGCGGGTCTCCAACTCCTGACCTCAGGCGATCCACCCACCTCAGCCTCCCAAAGTGCTGGAATTGGAGGCGTGAGCCACCACCCCGGTCTATTTAATTATTTTAAAATTTTTTTGGGGGGGGGCCGGGGGGACGGAGTCTCTCTGTCGCCCAGGCTAGAGTGCAGTGGCATGGTCTCGGCTCACTGCAACCTCCGCCTCCGGGGTTCAAGTGATCCTCCTGCCTCAGCCTTCTGGGTACCGGGGATTACAGGCGTGATGCACTGCGTCCGGCCCAGTTATTTTAAATTTCTTAGCTTAAAAATGTTTCGGCCGGGCGTGGCGGCAGGCGTCTGTATTCTCAGCTAATCGGGAGGCGGAGGTTGCAGTGAGCCGAGATAGCGCCATTGCACTCCAGCCCGTGATGACAACAGCGACACTCCGTCTCAAAAAAAAAAAAAAAAAGTTTGTCTTCAGTTTTCTAATTAGACTAGAATAATATGACAACTCTACAAATGAGAGTAGAAAACAAACAAAAGGCTCTCTAGCAATAACACTAACCTTGCTGCTTAGCCAAAACTAAGTTGTAAAGCAGTCAAAGGCTGCTTTGTACTGTTTTCCAAGGCGTTTTTCGAAAGACAATAAATTCCGAATACCTAAAATCATTCTAACAAACGGAGAGAACAGGCTTTCAAACCCAACACTAAAGCAAGGTAAACAAGTGTTCATACTTGGCACTTCACCGAAATTAGATCCAATTATGGATATATGCCTCAAAAAAACAGCGACTAGGTCATCCTGAATTCATCGGGTTCCTCTGTATTAGCAGTTCTGTGGAGTTAACGCCCAACTCAGCCTTCAGCTGAATTCCAAAACCGTACTTTCCTAAACTTAATCACCACAGAAAAAACATAGCCCTGCTCCACTGGCAGAAGGCAGTGAGACTGCAAGCTTCCAGGCTGTCGTTCCTGTTAAATTCCCAATTCACGGGATTAACAGAAACTGTCTACACAAGTGCTAGTTATTACCTTCCAAACCCCCGAGAGAAAAAAAAGATGGGACTAGGGTAAGAGCCATTACAGGTGAGAAGTCTCCCTTCTCCGTCCAGGGCACCCCAAGAGGGACCACAGTCCTAGAACAGGACCTATGCTGCTAAGTATCCAGACTTGCCCCAGGCGACCAGTTCCCGGGACAGTAGAAAGGGGACCGTGTCGCCCCGCCCACCCTGAGCCGCTCGGCACCCAGCTCCGCCTCTCTCCAGGAACCGCTGCATGGGACAGAGGCCACCCACCAGCCTGCCTTGCCCTGGCCGGACAACTAAAGAGAATCTCGGCGCTCACCGTCGCAACTCTCTCCGCAGCCATCTTGGCTCAGCCCACCACTGCGCGACCGGAAGTCAGCGGTTTCCCAGACAACGAGGCAAGCGGAAGTTGTAGGACTGTGGGGGACCCTGAGGAGCCGGGGAAGGAAGTAAACAGCCGAGTGACCTAAGGAATCGGGGGAGAGTTAGGGTCTGCTCCACAGAAGGCTTACCTCTGAAAGAGTAGGGGAGGGAATGCGCAGCCGCTTGCTGCGTTTATCCCGAGAAGCCCCTAACCCCTCTCGTCGTGGTCTGTACACGGTCTGTACCTCCGGCCGCGCTGGCTGGATAGGCCAGCCACCTGGGATGTCAGCCTGTTTCTCCCGCCACCTTGCCCTGCCCTGACTCTAATCTGCATTTAATTCAGTCCTCCTTCCGGGACCCTCGGGCGGAGAATCTCATTCCTGCCTTCTGTACAAAACTCCCCGTTTCTTGGCTGTCACTATCGAATTGAGGTACTCACCTTATCAGCTTCCCACTCTTGTTTACTCCAGAATTTGCAAACACGCTCCCGATGGGCTCCATTTGAGCAGCAGTCTTTTTATTGGAAATATTTAAAAGTTAGGAGATTTCGCAAGAAATCGGCCATGGGATACAGAGACGACAGTCGGCCTGCGTTTCTGCAAGGCAGTGAAATCGATCTGAATGGCGGCTGCGACTGTAGATAAACATTTCTTCGCCTTTTTACCAGTTTTCCCTTCCTAACATGCTTCAGGCATTTTCCATTACCTGTCTGGCCCCAGGTGCGGTGAATTAAATGTTGAATGTTTCTAAACCAGGAAAACGTGTGGGCTTTGAAATCAAACATGAGTTCTGAGTTTGATTACTGCATGACCTAAGCCCGTCGTTTCTTTGAGCCTCATTTATTAAAGTGCCGGGAGCTGTGTGATGAACAAAACAGAGGATCGCTGCACCTGAGCACTGACGTTAGTCGCAATTCATACTTTTAAGTCTCGCCCTTGTAATTTAGACATAAAATCTGCCTCTCCCAATTCGTGAATTGGGAAAGCATTTAAAACAAGTTTCTCCAGGCCTCTAAGAGAAGGAGAACCCCACTGACTAATAATTACGGTTACATAGAAGAAACAAGTACGGTAATCTATCCAAATACAAGGGGAAAAGAGCAATAAAATGACAGCTCTTCTAAGTATTTCAGTAACACTCTCTTAATCTTTATAACAATCCCATGAGACTGTTAGTCTCCCACTTTTTTCAGATAAATACTCTGCCTTTCATTTATTTAAAAAGATTTTTTTCCAGTTTGGCCAGCATGGTGAAACCCCGTCTGTACTAAAAATACAAAAAATTAGTCCGGCATGGTGGTGGGCGCCTGGCATGGTGGTGGGCGCCTGTAATCGCAGGTACTCGGTAGGAGGCTGAGTCAGGAGAATCACTTGAACCCAGGAGGCGGAGGTAGCAGTGAGCCGAGATCGCACTACTGCTCTCCAGCCTGGCGATAGAAGGAGACTCCGTCTAAAAAAAAAAAAAAAAAAAAAAAAAAAAAGTTGCTAGGCTCAGTGGCTCACGCCTGTAATCCCAGGACTTTGTGAGGCTGAGGTGGGCAGATCACCTGAGGTCAGGAGTTCGAGACTAGCCTGGCCAACACGGTGTAACCCCGTCTGTACTAAAAATACAAAAAATTAGCCGGGCGTGATGGTTGGCTCCTGTAATCCCAGCTACTCGGGAGGCTGAGGCAGGAGACAGGAGGGCCGGGGAGTAGTTTGGTCATTGGCAAATAGTGAATAGATTGCAGCATTCTCCTTATAAAGGATTTACCTCTCAATTCCAAACCTTTCCTCAAGGGATTAACTGAAAAGCCAGTAAAGGGTGAAACTTAAGTGGGGAATGGATTACAAAGGCTAACTGGTATATGTAGATGGCTATATGAACATGTAACTTGCAAATACAGAAGAATACATAAAGTGTTGTCTAGACGTCTGGATGAAGTTTTCATTTTGTTTTATTTTATCTCATTTTGAGACAGAGTCTCGCTCTATCACCCAGGCTGGAGTGCAGTGGTGCGATCTCAGCTCACTGCAACCTCCGGGTTCAAGCGATTCTCGTACCTTGGCCTCCGGAGTAGCTGGGATTACAAGCGCCAGCCACCACTTCTGGCTAATTGTTGTATCTTTAGTAGAGACAGGATTTCACCATGTTGGCCAGGCTGGTCTCAAACTCCTGACCTCAAGTGATCTGCCTGCCTTGGCCTCCCAAAATGCCAGGATTATAGACGTGAGCCACCATGCCCAGTGTGGATGAAGTTTTAATAAGATATAATAGTGTCCTTTATATCAGAGGTGTGGAAGAAGGGGAAGAGGATGGGGAAATGAGAGAAGAGCATCTTTTCTGGGGGATTTTTAAAATATATATTTCTACACAACAAAGATTTGTTTTTCAAATAAATAAATAACTTTATAGCAGCCTTATATACTGTCAGTTCAGTAAGTTGTTAACACCTTTTGGAAGGCATCTGGCATTATAAATCCTTAAAAATGTGCACACCCTTTGATCAGTTCTATTTCTGAAATTATATGCTAAGGAAGCAATCAAGAAAACAAAGATTTATAAAAAGAGTATTTACTACACATTTATTTTGGATAATTAAAAATAATACTTTAAAACTGGAAAAAAAGCTGGGCTCAGTGACTCGCATCTATAATCCCAATGCCCAGTGACTTACGTCTATAATCAAGGTGGCGCCACTACACTCCTGCCTGGGCAACAGAGTGAAACTCTGTCTCAATAATAATAATAATAATTTTAAAGGAGGCCAAGCACGGTGGCTCATGCCTATAATCCCAGCACTTTAGGAGGCCGAGGCAGACGGATGGATCCCTTGAGGTCCAGAGTTCAAGACCAGCCTGGCCAACATGGCAAAACCTCATCTCTACTAAAAATACAAAAATTGGCCAGGCGTGGTGGCAGGTGCCTGTAATCCCAGCTACTCAGGAGACTGAGGCAGGAGAATCACTTGAACCCCGGAGGTGGAGGTTGCAGTGAGACGAGATTGTGTCACTGCACTCCAGCCTGGGTGACAGAGCAGGACTCTGTCTCAAAAAGAAAAAAAAAGAAACCATTTTGGTTCAATGTAACACAGGAAAACAAGATTTTCTATTCACTGGGGAGAATGGTTTGCTTGGAGAAAAAAGTTCACGTTTATTTAGCTTATATGCTCCCTCTGGATAATAAGGAGTCACTGAGGGTTTTTAGGAAAGGAACAAATATCATAAAACCTAAGTTTTAATTATGTTTAGCTGTGCGGTCATCTTGTGGGATCTTAATACTCACTGAAGAAAGCAAGCTGTGGCCACCTCCATGGATCCTACCATGCCTACACGAGAGTTCTGACTCTAAGCCTCCAAAGGAGGAAGACCAATACTGGATTTTCTGGAAAAGGAGCCTCTTATTTATTCTCCTGAGCTATAGAATTTATAAGCAACCATATACTGGAAATTATACCTGAAGGCCAGTCACAGGGAAGAAGAGCTAAGAAGTCTACACTTCTGCTTGGAGAGTACAGGGCCACTGAGACTACTGGTCCGCACTCCCTGGCAACTTCTCCTTTTCAGAATAATGCTGTCTGTGTGGTTTAGGTGTATCTCCCCCTGAGCATCAACAGCAGAAGCTAAGTACTATCAAAGTCACATAAACAAGGCAGTAACAAGTGAACCAGACAGGCACCCCCACCTCAGACAGTCCCTTAGCTATTCCCATCCTGTCAGTCCACAGTGTGACTCAAGTTGTACATCGCTGTCTCTCACTATCTCAGGTCTCAGTCCTCAATATAGCACTTTTTTTTTTTTTTGAGACAGAGTTTCACTCTGTCATCCAGGCTGGAGTGCACAATCTCACTGTAGCCTCCACCACCTGAGTTCAAGCGATTCTCGTGCCTCAGGCTCACCCTCCTGAGTAGCTGGAATTACAGGCACTCGCCACCACACCCAGCTAAGTTTTCATACTTTTAGTAGAGATGGGTTTTCACCATGTTTGCCTGGCTGGTCTTGAACTCCTGAGCTCAGGTGATCTGCCCGCCTCAGCCTACCCTTCCTGCTGGAATTACAGGCATGAGCCACTGCGCCTGGCTGCCCTCTTTCTTTCCTCCTTTCTCTTTTCTTTTTCTTTCTTTTCTTTTTCTTTTTTTCTCTTCCTTTCTTTCTTTTCTTTCTGCTCTTGAGACAGAGTCTCTTGCTCTGTCACCCAGGCTGAAATGCAGTGGCACAATCATGGCTCATTGCAGCCTCGAATTCCTAGGCTCAAGAGATCCTCCTACCTCAGCCTCCTGAGTAGCTGGGACTACAGGCATGCACCACCATGCTCAGCTAATTTTTTATTTTTTGTAGAGATGGAGTTTTGCTCTTGTTGCCCAGGCTGGAGTGCAATGGCATAATCTCAGCTCACTGCAACCTCTGCCTCCTTGGTTCAAATGACTCTCCTGCCTCAGCCTCCCAAAGTGATGGGATTACAGGCATGAGCCACTGCGCCTGTCTGCCTCTTTCTTTCCTCCTTTCTCTTTTCTTTTTCTTTCTTTTCTTTCTGCTCTTGAGACAGAGTCTCTTGCTCTGTCACCCAGGCTGAAATGCAGTGGCACAATCATGGCTCACTGCAGCCTCGAATTCCTAGGCTCAAGAGATCCTCCTACCTCAGCCTCCTGAGTAGCTGGGACTACAGGCATGTACCACCATGCTCAGCTAATTTTTTATTTTTTGTAGAGATGGAGTTTTGCTCTTGTTGCCCAGGCTGAAGTGCAATGGCGTAATCTCAGCTCACTGCAACCTCTGCCTCCTTGGTTCAAATGACTCTCCTGCCTCAGCCTCCCAAAGTGATGGGATTACAGGCATGAGCCACCATGCCCAGCCCTGCATCTTTATGTCTTGTGTGCATCAGGGCATCTCCTTTATTTTGACCTCATTTGTCATAGTGCACATCAGATTATATTTATTGATTGGTAAATACATGGATGAATTAGTACATGAAAAAATAAATGATTATACATACACAGATATTAGATTGAATGAAAAGTTATGAACGATAAATTTTTTTAATGTTCAGTTTATTCATGATCTCATTTTTCCTTCGAGCCTTAATAGCAGAATTTTTCTAAGAGGCATATATGTATGCTGATGTGTGATATGTGTAGGATATCTGTTGAGAAGTCAGAATAATTTTCAATCCATAAAGCTTACTGTAGACAAGAACTTAAGCTTGTTATTTTTAAAGGTAAATCAGCTTCTAACTTCTTTAACCATTTCTAACTTTTGTTTTGATTAACCACATTTCCTCTAGCTACTGAGGTCAAACCTGAATTAGGCTGTAGACTCCCCCGGCTGCGTAAGAATGGGAAGAAGAGCAGAAAACCTAAACTTTGGCTGATGGGCTATTTTGCCCAGGCAAAAGCAGGGCATCTATGAGGAATATGAAGACATTCGCCAGGAGAACTCTGTTGGCACTTTCCACTGTTTCATGTAAGTAGGAAAGGTGTGGGCCAGCAGCTGGTTACCCAGATGCTTCTGGTGGGCTCTGGCAACAGCTCCTTCCACCCTTCACTTGCTTAACAGAGACCCTTCCTTGTGTGAGGCAACATCACTCCCACATAAATGATGGTTTCTCGCATGCAGGAAGAGGTACTTTCTGCTTTGGTGCTTCTTACCAACATCCTATGCTCTGAAATTTCTGAAGGTCTTTGGTACCAACAGGATAACCCTATTGGACATGTTTTTTGATATTTTCCCAAAATGCAAGTGTTTTTTAAAAAGGTAGGCTCAAAATAGTCTACTCCCTATTCCTACTCTCAGTGTGAGCGCTGGTCTGTTCATTTGGGCAGTTTCTCCCCATAGCATTTATGGTATAACATTACATCTTGAGGAGGGGTATCTGGTGCATTTAAAATAATCCATAGGTAGTAAGAGAGAGGAGTTGCCTCTTAGGAATTTAACCTCTTGAGATTTTCATTCTACCCAAATTCTATCACAAAACCATCTGGCTAGTTTATAACTCTGGCTCATAATTACTTAATAACTATATCTTTCCCTCCCTTCCTTCTTTCCTCTTCCTCCCTCCCTCTTTCTTTCTTCTTTCTCCCTCTCTCTCTCTTTTTGTTTGTTCGTTTTTGGTTTTTTTTTTTTTTGAGATGGAGTCTTGCTCTTGTTGCCCAGGCTGAAGTGCAATGGCGTAATCTCAGCTCACTGCAACCTCTGCCTCCTTGGTTCAAATGACTCTCCTGCCTCAGCCTCCCAAAGTGATGGGATTACAGGCATGAGCCACTGCGCCTGTCTGCCCTCTTTCTTTCCTCCTTTCTCTTTTCTTTTTCTTTTTTTCTCTTCCTTTCTTTCTTTTCTTTTTCTTTTTCTTTCTTTTCTTTCTGCTTTTGAGACAGAGTCTCTTGCTCTGTCACCCAGGCTGAAATGCAGTGGCACAATCATGGCTCATTGCAGCCTCGAATTCCTAGGCTCAAGAGATCCTCCTACCTCAGCCTCCTGAGTAGCTGGGACTACAGGCATGCACCACCATGCTCAGCTAATTTTTTATTTTTTGTAGAGATGGAGTTTTGCCATATGGCCCAGGCTGGTCTCAAACTCCGAGGCTCAAGTGATCCTCCTGCCTTGACCTCCCAAAGTGTTAGGATTACAGGTGCAAACCACTGCACCTGGTTAGATTATTTCTCTTACCATGTTGCTCTAATTTCTCTATGTTTTAATTGATTGCCCCCAGGAACCTCTTTCTCTCCAACTAGTGAGCTCCATCTGTTGAAAATTACGGAAACTAGGGCTAGGCACAGTGGCTCAGGCCTCTAATCCCAGCACTTTGGGAGCACAAGGTAGGAGGACCACTTGAGTCCAGGAGTTTGAGACCAGATGGGCAACATATCCAGACCCCATCTCTACAAAATTAAAATACAAAAAAAATTAGCCAGGCATGGTGGCACACTCCTGCAGTCCTAGCTATGTGGGAGGCTAAGGCAGGAGGATCACTTGAGCCTGGGATGTCAAGACCACAGTGAGTTTTGATCATGCCACCAAACTCCAGCCTGGGTGATGAGTGAGAACCTGTCTTAAAAAAAAAAAATTAGGGAAGCTGTCCTAGTGGGTCCCAGGTTCATATTTCAACTTTACCAAAAATTCCCTCTGTGAGTGACACAAGTTACTTCCCTTCTCAGCACCTCAGTTTTCCTCTGTGTAATATGTGACTATTGGACTCTGATATTCACCTACCTTTGTAGCTTAAGTGTTTCAGAAATCCAGGATTCTGTGAGTACCTCTTCCGTCTTGTAACTCCTGTCCAGTGTGGTCAGTGTGCTCTGAATAAGATGCAGGGATAGAGTCTTTTAGCAAAGCAAAGAGGGAAAATAATGAGTTGAGGAAAATAACGAGACAGGGAAAGTCAGAGAGAAGAGGCACTTGAGAAGGAAGTCAATCAGAGCAAGAATGCAAATGAAAATAAGAGGAGAAAAAGGGGACACAGACCACATATCAACAAGGGAAAGTATTCTTTTCTCCCATACAGCTCTGTTTCTTCCCTACCAGCTCCAGACCCCTATTTTTAATTTTCATTTACTTTTATATATTCTATTTATTCTTTTATTTTATTTTTAAAATTTTTAGCGACACAATCTTGCCCTGTTGCCCAGGCTGGAGTGCAGTGGCATGATTATGGCTCGCTGCAGCCTCAACTTCTGGATGCTCAATTGATCCTCTTGCCTCAGCCTCTTGAGTAGTTGAGACCACAGGCATGCATTACCGTGCCCAGCTAATTTTTTTCACTTTTTATAGATACAGAATCTCGCTATATTGCCCAGGCTGGTCTCGAACTCCTAGGTTCAAGTGACCCTCTTGCCTCAGTTTTCCAAGGTGTTGGGATTATAGGTGTGAGCTACCACGCCCAGCTACCAGACCCCCTATTTACATCCAATCTCTTTCCCAAACAGAACATTATTCCCTTGCAGTCTTGTTGTTGTTGTTGAGACAGAGTCTCACTCCATCACCTAGGCTGGAGTGCAGTGGTGTGATCTCGGCTCACTGCAACCTCTGCCTCCCGGGTTCAAGCGATTCTTCTGCCTCAGCCTCCTGAGTAACTCCTGAGTAGTGTGCCACCACAACTGGCTAATTTTTAGTAGAGATGGGCTTTCACCATGTTGGCCAGGCTGGTCTCAAACTCCTGGCCTCAAGTGATCTGCTTGCCTTGGCCTCCTAAAGTGCTGGGATTACAGGTGTGAGCCACCACGCCCTTTTTCTTATGAGATAATTGTAGATTCACCTGCAGTTGTAAGAAATAATAGACAGATCACACGTACCCTTTCTACAGTTACGCCATGGTAACATCTTCCAAAACTATTGTGTAATATTACAGCCAGAATGTTAACATTGATACAGTCAACCAATCTGATTTAGACTTCCCCACTTGTACTTCATTTGTGTGTATTTAGTTCTGTGCAGTTTTGTCACACGTGTAGGTTTTGTGTATCTGTCACTATAGTCAAGATACAAAGAGTTCCATCACCACAAGCCTCCCTCTCGTTACCCTTTAATAAACATATACCTCCTTCCCACCGTTTCCCATTCCTAACCCTTGCAGCCACTAATCTATTCTCCATTTCTATAATTTTGTCCTTTCCAAGTTGTTATATCAAATAACATTATATAAAACATGTAGGCTGGGCGCTGTGGCTCACGCCTGTAATCCCAGCACTTTGGCAGGCCGAGGTGGGCGGATCATGAGGTCAGGAGTTCGAGACCAGCCTGGCCAACATGGTGAAACCCTGTCTCTACTAAAAATACAAATACAAAAATTAGCCTGGCATGGTGGCACGTTCCTGTAATCCCAGCTACTCAGGAAGCTGACGCAGGAGAATTGCTTGAACTGGGACCAGGGAGACAGAGGTTTCAGTAAGCTAAGGTTGCACCACTGCACTCCAGCCTGGGCTGCAGAGCGAGACTCCATCTCAAAAAAAAAAAAAAAAAGAAGGATTTTCTCCTGCAGCTATGGCCCAGGCATGGCGACTCCAGGCTCTGTGACTCTGGAGGCCCCCTTTGAATCATCGAAGCCTCCCGTCATTGAGGGGTTTAGCCCACTGTTTACAGCAATCCAGAGGGTTTCAAGGAAAAGTTCCTTCACAAGACGCGCGAGAACACGGTGGTACCCATAGGTTGCCTGGGCACGGCGGCCGCCCTCACCAAAGGCCTCTACTGCTTCCACCAGGGCAACAGCCAGTGCTCATAGCTCAAGATGCTCGCCCGGATCGCTGCCCAGGGCTTCACCGTCGCAGCCATCTTGCTGGGTCTGGCTGCCACCACTATGAAGTCTCCACCCTGAGCCCAGGGTCTTGAAACCTCTGCAGAAATCATTCCAAAATCCAGGAGCAACCACTGGCCCTACCATGGGACTTACTCCCTCCTCTCCTTTGAGAGGTCCCTGTGTCGTTGGGGGAGGAAGTGACCCTTTGTGTAACCGTAACTGAAAGATATTTTCAAAAATCCCAGATTTTGTTGTTTGAATGTTACATACTTCTATTTGTGCCACATCTCCCCTCCACTCCCCTGCTTAATAAACTCTAAAAAAAAAAGTAAAAAATTACATACATACTGTATGTAATCTTTTAGGATTGCTTTTATTAACTAGGCATATTTGTATGGGAAGGGGGATTTTTTTTTTTCTTTTTTGAGATGGAGTCTCGCCCTGTCACCCAGGCTGAAGTGCAATGGCAAAATGTAGGCTCACTGCAACCTCTGCCACCCGGATTCAAGCAATTCTCCTGCCTCAGTCTCCCAAGTAGCTGGGATTACAGACACGCACCATCACCCCCGGCTAATTTTTTGTATCTTTAGTAGAGACGGGGGTTTCACCACGTTGGCCAGGCTGGTCTCGAACTCCTGACCTCATGATCCGCCCACCTCGGCCTGCCAAAGTGCTGGGATTACAGGCATGAGCCACCACGCCTGGGCAGGAAGGTTTTTAAGATACAGAAAAGTACAGAGCATGATATTGCAAACAAATATGTTCGTACCACAGAATCAACACTGACTGTTGTTAATATTTTTTTTATATTTGCTTCACTTTTTTTTTAAAGAGAGACAAGGTCTCACTCTGTCACCCAGGCTGGAGTGCAGGTGCAGTGGCACTGTCATAGCTCACTGCAGCCTCGATCTCCTGGGCTCACATGATTTTCTTGCCTTAGCCTCCCTAGTAGCTGGGACTAGAGGCACAGGCTACCATACCTGGCTAATTGTTTTAAAGTTTTTGTAGAGATGGAGTCTTGCTCTGTGGCCCAGGCTGGTCTTGAATTCCTGGGCTCAAATGATCCTCCCACCTCAGCCTCCCAAAGCACTAGGTTTACAGGCATAAGATACTGTGCCTGGCTGTCTTTATTATTATTATTATATAAAAGAAAGAATGTATTATAAAGTTGGAATCCCTTCTAATCCTCGTCCTTACTTCTGTTAGTCATAAGCAGCTACTAGTATGAATATGGTCTCCTTTCCTTCCTTCCTTCCTCCTTCCTTCCTTCCTTCCTTCCTTCCTTCTTCCTTCCTTCCCTCTTTCTTTCTCTTCCTTCCTTCCTTCCTTCCTTCCTTCTTCCTTCCTTCCTTCCTTCCTTCCTTCCCTCTTTCTCTTCCTTCCTTCCTTCCTTCCTTCCCTCTTTCTTTCTCTTCCTTCCTTCCTTCCCTCCCTCTTTCTTTTCCTTCCTTCCTTCCTTCCTTCTTCCTTCCTTCCTTCCTTCCTTCCTTCCTTCCTTCCTTCCCTCCTTCTTCTTTTCTTTTTTCAACAGAGTTTTGTTCTTGTCACCCAGGCTGGAGTGCAATGGCATGATCTCAGCTCACTACAATCTCCACCTCCCAGGTTCAAGCTATTCTCCTGCCTCAGCCTCCCAAGTAGCTGGGATTACAGTCACCCACCACCATGCCCAGCTAATTTTTGTATTTTTAGTAGAGACAGGGTTTCACCATGTTGACCAGGCTGATCTCGAACCCCTGACCTCAGGTGATCCACCTGCCTCGGCCTCCCAAAGTGCTGGGATTACAGGCATGAGCCACTGCGTCCCATCTGTCTGTGGTATATTATAATTTATACACTTTGATTTCTATTATTATTATTGGCTTTTTTTTTTTTTTTTTTTTGAGATGGAGTTTATTTTTTTTGCCCAGGCTGGAGTGCAGTGGTGTGATCTCGGCTCACCCCAACCTACGCCTCCTTGGTTCAAGCAATTCTCCTGCTTCAGCCTTCTGAGTAGATGGGATTATAGGCATGAGCCACCAGGGCTGGCTAATTTTGCATTTTTGGTAGACATAGGGTTTCTCCATGTTGATCAGGCTCGAACTCCCAACCTCAGGTGATCTGCCCACCTCAGCCTACGAAAGTGCTGGGATTACAGGTGTGAGCCACTGCACCTGGCCTGATTTCTATTATTGTGCATAATTTTTACAACAAATCTGTAAAACAAGGTTTCCATTTACAGATCAGGAAACTAATAGCCTTGAAATGATTTTCTCAGTGGTAGGTGGTAGTGGTAGGTTAGCACTGGGGAAGCAAGCTTACAGTTTGATGTTTACCCACTAGTACTACCTCCTTCAAAGCTGATCACAAATCATGATAGTGAAAGAAGCTTTGAAACTACGGATCTATAACTCCCTTTTATAGGACTGGGAGGGACCTTAATTAAGACCCTTCTATTTACAGAGGAGGAAACTGAAGCCCAGAGATACCAAGATTTGGAGCAGGTCACACCTTGGTGCTTGTGGAAGGACTAAGAGAACAAACCCGGCTCTGACTCCCCGCCCTTTCTCCATCCCACCTCCTGCTGCCCCAGCCAGGAGGCTAGATCTCAGAATGCAGTCAGAAAAATCCCTTACTGAGAAATATTAAGACTAGACTGCTAAGAAGAAATATTAACAGTTCCATAGAAAATGACAAAAAGTATGCATATATAGTTTATGAAAAAAGAGAACAAAGTTTTTAAAAAGTTTGACTTAACCATTGCCAGGTAAGAACTGCAAATTAAAGGAAAAACTGTTTGAACTCAGTTGACAATGACTTTTTTTTAGCTAATACTCATTGTTTTGAGGTGTGGGCTTTGCTGAATGACTGAAAGACACTCTTGTAGCTTGTAGAAGTAAAACTATTACACTCTTTCAAGAAAGCAATTGAGTATTGTGTATTTAAAACCTTAAAAATATTTAAGGCTTCGATCTAACAATCTGAATTCTAGGGAAGTTTTCAAAAATAATCAGGTATGTGGTCAAAGAATATTACATGCAACATTATTTATAATATTGAAAAATTGATCATCTTGTTATGACTCAAGTAGAATATGGTTTAATAAATCAGTGTAAATTTATGTGATGTGATGTTATGCAACTGTTAAAATCATAGCTTGGAATATTATTTGATAACCTGGGAAAAGGCTTGTGATATGTTAGGTGAAAAGGAGATTTCAAAACTAAATAATCTGATTTTAAAATTATTATTAGTAGTGCACTGAGAAACAGGTTGGAAAGGAATCAGTTAGAGGCTATCATTTCTGGATACTCAGTCTTGGAACATACCCTGCTCTTAATAAGGTGTACACTTTTATTTGTTGCTTGAATAAGCAAATGAATAAATGGTGGGATTATGGATAATTTAAATTTTCTTTTCCATAGGTTTTGGAATTTCCCAAATTTTATGAGAATATTTTTATTATCATAAAAATTAACCAGGCAAGGTGCAGTGGCTCACGCCTGTAATCCTAGCACTTTGGGAGGCTGAGGTGGGTGGATTGCCTGAACTCAGGAGTTCAAGACCAGCCTGGCAACAGAGTCAAACCCCGTCTACACTAAAATACAAAGAAAATT
>NW_022681468.1:110725511-110777195 GCF_009764315.1 Trachypithecus francoisi
TGGCAGGGGGCCCTTCTGGCAGGGGCTGCCCCACACTGCTGTTCCTCCTCAGAACCTTCACCCCAACACCCAGCCCATGGCCACTGCAAGGGGGACTTTGCCAGCTGGGAAACCCAAAGGCCTGTCCAAATACACGCACCAGGACCGAGGGGAGCTCCCTCCCCACACCTGCTGGGAATTGCCAACTTTTATATGGATGGGTATTTTTATGGGTTGAACCTCTGTTAATACTTTTGTGTGCTTTCACTACAGTTTATATTTTTATAGGCTATTTTCTCAAGGTGTTTCTAGATTCCACATATCTATTTTATATAACAAGTTCTTATGTTATGTGTGTGACTCCCTTGTATCTGTGCCAGCCTGAGCCTCTGAGTTGCTCTTCCCTCAGGCCCTGACTCTCACTGACTCGCTGATGTGATGTCCGGGCCCACTTCTTACCCCAGGTAGCTCCAGGCGCTGCCTGTAGTCATGCTGACAGCTGTACAGTAGCCACCAAGACTGCTGATGGCTGGAGACGGTTCTGGTTCCAACTACGGTATATTGATATAGGAAGTATTCTAGACAGATCCTCGGTTGGGTTTTCTAACTACAAGTTTGTATTGCACAGATCCCCACCCGCCATCCTATAGTTTTGTCTTCCTGTGTGTTCCGGGGCTTCTGGGCAGCTGGGCCTGCCCGGGGAAGTCCTTGCAGGTGGGAGGCCATACAGAGACCTAGTGTGTGCCGCTGAGTGTCCCACCGCTGCTGGGCAACTGGAGGACTGCAGGGGGCGCCAGGTGACTCCTTTTATATCATAGCAGCTCCTGTGCTGACCTTCAAGTTACATTTTGGAACTGTAATACTAAGGAAGAAATAAACTAATTTGTATGATATTCTGCACTGAAATTCCATTATAGTCACTAGTGATGAGGCTCACCCCAAGGGCTTGGAGGGTGGACCAGGGCTTATTGGTGTTGGGAGGCGAGGAGGGGCTCTCTGACCTTCCAGCCTGGCATTTCTGGGTGTCCCTGCCCTTGGCTCACCCTGGGGTGGGTGCGTCAGGATGCCTTTGCCAGCAGGGGCAGCCTTGGGAGGCCCCAAGAACCATGGCCAAGCTGCAGGTGTGGGCTGGGGGCACTGAGATGGGAAAGCCAGGAGCTGGAGACTCCCTATGTCCCGATAAACCGCCACCCAGCCACAAAGAACAGGCACATCTCCTTCCACCAGCTGTGCCATGCCCTTCCTGAGTCACAGGCTTGTTTGTCTCCTGCCTGGGCTGACAGCTCAGGCCCAGCTGCCACTGGGGACAAGCCCAGTGGAAAACACCCAAGAATGATGAAGATCAAATGTCTTCCCATAAGGATGTTTTGGGTGGCTCCAGCACGGATTCCCAGACAGGGCAGGCCAAGGCCTGGCAGGCTTTTCTCTTCTGGGGACATGGATTCAGCAAGGCTGGGGGTTCCTGAAGTCACACAGCACAGCAGTGGCGGCAGAGTTGCGACAGGGACTGGCTCAGTGTGTGGGTCAGGAGCAAGTCAGCAGGCCCTGCTCCCCACCCCTTGGAAGGGGCTGCCACCACGGGCAGTTTTGACTAAGGCCTGGGAAGCCATGACTTAGAGAGTGGGTCCCCAGGGTCTCTTTGGGCCAGCCGGGCTGCTGTAGACAGACAGGAAGCACGCCTGACACTCCTCCACCCTCGGGCAGCACAGCAGGGCTGGGACTCATGCTAGCTTGCCCCAGCAACTTGCTTTCCTGCATGATCTCTGGCAGGCTGCCCTCTCTGTGCAAAGCCACAGCTGCGGCCTGCTTGGGGTCCTCTCCCTCTTCCACCTGCTCAAGGTGTCCTGGAACTTGGAGGTGGGCAGTCAGAGCTTAGGATGGGCCTGGGTCAACAGGACATGTGCCCTTGGGCCAGTTACTTCTTCTCAGAGCCTTGGGCTCCTCCTCTGAGGATGGGGCGTGTTGGTGTGAAATGAGTTGAGCATGTTGAGTTGGGGAGCAGCAGGACAGGCATCTTCAGGCAGCCGCCCTGGCTGCGCTCCCTCCCTCCCTTCCAAGTCCTGGGACAGACATTCATCACAAAAGTGTTCAGCCTCTGATACTGTTTCTTGGTCTCAGTCCTTAAGGAGTAATTTTTTTTTTTTTTTTTTGAGATGCAGTCTTGCTCTATTGCCCAGGCTGGAGTGCAAAGGTCCAATCTCAACTCACTGCAACCTCTGCCTCTCAGGTTCAAGTGAATCTCCTTCCTCAGCCTCCCAAGTAGCTGGGATTATAGGCGCCCACCACCGCAACTGGCTAATTTTTGTATTTTTAGTAGAGACGGGGTTTCACCACATTGGCCAGGCTGGTTTAAAACTCCTGATCTCAGGTGATCTGCCTGCCTCAGGCTCCCAAAGTGCTGGGAGCCGCTGTGCCCAGTCAGGAGTGATTTTCAGTGGTGTCCACTCCATCCTCAGCATACACCCAGCCCTGAGTGTGCGTGGCTGCCACTTGCAGGCTCCAGGGCCACACTCCCCTTTTGTCTAGGGATGTCATATGCTGGAGAACAGAATGTGGGAGGTGACCACTGTAGGCTGCAGGGCAACCTCTCTGAACCTTAGTGTCCCCACCTGGAGAATGGGTGTAACACCTTCCAGTGGGAGGGCTGAGGAAGAAATTGTCAACAGCTGAGTCCAAGGCTCACAGACAGAGGGTAGGGTCAGCTCCAGGGCTGGGCCTGGGCCTGGGCGGACAGTGTCCGCCCCTTCCCCAGCCTCCTGCTCCTGGCCAGGACTGGAGCCTTTTAAAAACACATTCATGCCCATCTGTTCCCTGCTGTGGGCACCACTGTCTGGCTCCATGGGACTAGATTTTATGGGAGGGGAAGGGGCTGTGGGTAGGCAGGTGCCAGGTGCTGGACCATCGATCAGCATGGTAGGAACCTGTTGCTGGGGCTGGTGGTGGGAAAGGGGCCACCCCGAGGCAGTGGCAATTAGCCCAGCTCTATCTCTGGGCACAGAGATGAAGGGACACGTGGGGACAAGTAGGGCACAGCTGGCCACCCTGCTCTTCCCCTCTCTGCCCGCTTTTTCCAGAAGAGTCAACAGATAGAACAGACAGGGCCAGGGAGGTGCCCCCGGGGGCCCCAGTCCCCACCACTCCAAGGGGCAGTCCCTGCAAGTGACAAGGTGGGCTCAATCCCTGTGGAACAGGTCTCGGAGGACCACAGAGTAGGGCCTCAGGGTAGGCTGGGAGCCTGAGCTGGAGGCAGGCAGCAAGTAAGGGCCAAGCTGTGCCCCTGCCCAGAAGACCTTCCTGCCCCCAGCACCCCACCCTCTGCAGACAGGCCTCCCTGGGCAGCAGCCCCCCAGCTTCCAAGGCATTCTGTGCCTCACCAGATGCCATGCTCTCACGTACCCGATTGCTGCTCTGCCCCCTGCAGATCTGCCCCAGAGGAGCAGGTGAAAAGCCACGCCGCCTGCAGCGGCCTCTGCCCCCAACTCCCCCCACTGCCCCCTGCCCCAGTGCATCTGTTCTGCCAGGCTTCCGTGACCACCTCCAGCCACAGGGACTGTACTCAGCCTCTGGTTCTGGGTCACAGGGTCCCATCTCCCAGACCAGCCTCCCACTTCTCAGGTGGGCCATGAAGCCTAGAGAGAGTGGGCCTTACAGGCTGTCAGCGGAAACCAGGGACTGAGCCCAGGCCCACTGGGGAGGGAGGCCGGCTGCAGGCTGTGCTCGTCAGGGCTGAGGCTTGGCTGGGCCCTCCTGCCCCAGGTTATCAGAGCTATTCGGAGAAGTGGCTTGTTTTCAGCCTCCTGGCCTTGCTCCTGATGCCACTGCCACTGCTGACAGCCCCCAACTGCTGCCCGGGCCCTGCTTACTCCAGCAGACCTCCCTGGGGAGGAGGAGCAGGAGGGCAGCAGGCATCCCCCAGGCCCAGCAGAGGGCACGAGGCAGCAGGCAGGCTCCTCCACCAAAGCTCCAGGCAGAGCTCCAAAGCGCGTATCTGCAGGTCTGTATCCTGGTCACCTGCGGTGACCTCAGACAAGCTGCTTCACCTCTTGGGCTTGGCTCCCTCTGTCAACCCCACCTCCACAGTAAATGGATGTGGCCACACTGTGTCACTGCAGCGACCACACACTCTGGAGTTTCCCGGCTTTCCACATGTCCTGCCAACTGTCCCACAGACCAGCAGGACATCCTGGGAATTCCGGGTCTCAAAGTCCAAGACACGTTCCCAGCCGCCCCTCCACTGTTCACTGGTGGCAGAAAACTCCTCACTTAGGACAGCTTCTAGTTCAGCCACCTAACCAGCACCCATAGCCCACTCCCTGTAGCCCACTCACACCCACCCCTGGGAGACCTTGCAAGCCCAGAGCCTCCTGGGCCATCCGTCCTTGGTTCTAGGCCCCCAGGTGCCTCAGTTCCTGTTCTCTGCCCCATCTGATCTTCATCCCCTGGGATCATAACCACCCCACCACCCTAGCCCTGAAGGTAAGAGACATGGTGCCAGCACCCAGCTTAGGTGACACACAGGAGTGCTCTGAGATGCTGGCTGGGTGCATGCTGAAGGCAGGCGGGACAGGGTGGGGGCACTGCCATTGGCCCTTGAGGTAATGGAGTTTGAGGCAGGAAGGCCACCCTTGCCAGAGGCAGGGTAATGAGGCATGGCAGGGGCCACTCTGAGCCCGCATAAGGACTGCCCAGGAGCCAGCACAGGTAGAGAAGTCTGCATTGGACAAGGGGAGAAGGCAGACTGGGGAGATTGCAGGGGGCCCCGAATGCCAGCTTGAGTGCCCTGACTGAGGCCTCTGCCCTAGGGGCAGAGAGCAGAAAGCCAACAGCACAGGGGCCGCAGCTCCTCACGCCACAGCTTCTGGATTCCTTAGATTGGCAGGGGGTCCCAGGCCCTCTCCCTGACCTTGTAATTAGGGATGACAGTGGCTTTCGGGAAGAGGAAAAAGTCGCCTTTCCTGAGCCTACACAGTGCTGGGCCCTGCATGCCCAGACCTCATTTATGGAAGGATGGGGCTTTGTGGCCCCTTTATTCAGCACATGAAGGCCCTGAGAGGGAAATGGAGCCCAAAGCCACTCAGCTGGTGAGGGGAGCCTAGGTGAGACTCCAGGGCCACCCTGTTTCCTGCCATCAGCACTGCTGAGAGCGGCTGGGACTCAGGAAGGAAGTGTGTGAGTGTGTGTGTGTGGGTGGGTGGGTGCGTGCGTGTGTGTGTGTGTGTGTGTGTGCTGGAGGTGGGGGGAGTGGTGGGGTATCCAGAACCACCTCTAGCTCAGGCCCTTCCACCAGGACCCAGCTCTCCAGGAAACCCCCCACCACTTGGATTATCAGGACCCTGGAAGGGAGGCCGTTCCTGTGGTTCCATTGCTCACTCTAGGCAGTCCTCTGGCTGGAGAATGGACAGGCCAGGGCTGGGGACAGGGATTCACCCAGGCCCAGTTTTCACACAGCCTCAGGGACATCCCTCGTCTCACTATGGGAAGACTGAGACCCAGAGGGGAAAGAGCTTACCCAGGTTCACACAGCAAATCAGGGGCCAGGGCCACTCCCTCTACTCCCCCGAGGTCAGACAGCTGCCAGCGGGATGTTGTGTGACTGGGACTCCCCTTGACTGACTCCCAGCACAGCCCAGCCTCTGGTATGGCATCCTGTGGCATCAGGATTTTCAGTGGCCATGTGGCTACTGAGCCCAGACTACAGATGGAGCCAGCCGGTGCCGTGGATGCAATGGTTTGACGACCCCATATCCCCATCACCCTCCCCACCCCACCTCACTTCAGCAGAGAGCCTGGAGTCAGGGGACTCACGGTGATGCTCGACGGGCTCACAATCCTCGGTGCCACACGGCTGGGAGCTCTCAGGCCAGGCCTCGTGGCCACACTGGTCGCTGTCTTTCTCGGGCAGCCCCGTCTGGGTGTTGACACACTTGACCAGGTGCCACTGGACACCACCGCCACAGGGAGTCAGTCACACAACACTGTGGAACACAGGGAAGGAATGTGTGTCTCCTGGGCCAGCCCTAGCAGTGGGGGCCTCTGAGAAACCATCCCTGCGCCCTGTGCCTGACAGGCCTGCCCTTGCTCCCAGCCACCCCCTCAGTGCCTCCTGGAGGACCTGGTCCCACTCCTAGAGCCCACTTGGTGCTGGAACCCCACTCTCACTTGTGGAATCGGCTCCTGCAGAGGGGAGGGGCATGAGAACAGTGGGACAGCCCTCGGGGCTGCAGGGCAGTGAGCCCCTCACACGGGACACACCTGAGAGGCCTGGGCAGGGGCCCCGGGATGGAGCCCTGACGCAGCAGTGGGCAGAGATATGGGCAAGACAACACTCTGCCTGAGAGACAGGGCAGAGGACCTGCAGCAGCCCATGGGCAGGAGAGGAGGAGAAAGGTTTCACAGCCGGGGCCCAGCCCATCAGGCTTTGTTGTTATTAGGTGCGCGTCTGAAAACCCTAAACTGAGTCTGTGCCAGTGTCATGCTGTGCCTGGCCCTGTGCTTCATTGAGTTCCTTCATTTAATCCTCCCAACCCTCCTCTCCCAAGCTGTCCCAGTTTTGCAGATGAGAAAACAGTGTCCCAGCAAAGCAAAGAAACTGCCCAGAGTCACTCAGCAGCCAGTGGGACAAAGACTCAAATGCTGGCCCAGCTGACTCCAGGACCCAGCTCAGGGCCCAAATCTGAGATTTCTGAACCCCTGAGTTCCAAACAGGCCCAGCAGAAGCTGTCCTGCCCATCTGAGGCCCTTCCTCCACCCGCTTCTGCCGCTGGCCTTTGCTGGGCTCCCTTATCCCCCCAAGCTCATCATTCCTGCCTCAAACTTCACACCTGCAGGGCAGGCTGAGGAACTCAAGATCTGGGGCACCCCTGGGGGCATCTTCCTCAGGCAGGAAATTGATCAAAGGGTTCCCAGGGGTCTGCTCTGAGGGTGGGGGTAGGGAGCAGCCAGTGTGGCTGAGTCAAGGCCTAGGGGACCAAGATCCCGGTGCCCCTCCTGCTTGGCTGCAGGAGGCTCTGTGGCAGGCACAGGGCTACGCATGGAAGGCACAGCAGGACGGCTGTCTGGTCAGGAAGTCTGATCATCTGTCCCCTCCAGGTCTAGATCGGGCTCCTCAAAGGGCCCATAGGACAGATCCTTGTGGAAGTTGATGAAATTGTAGTCATAGTAGAAGTTATCCACAAACACGGGCCCCTGCATGTCCAGCTCTAGGGCCTCCTCCTCAATGCCGTTGCCCATGGTGGCTGGCTTGAGTCATGAGGCAGGTGAATGGCCTGGGGCCAGGTGGCGCAGGATGAAGTCAGCCTCATTGAAGAGCTCATGGCTGGAGGAGCAGCTGTCTTGAGACTTCAGGGCACAGTGTGTCCAGGGGCCACCGACAGTGTGGCAGAGAGCAGGTGACTTCGCTGGCTGGCTGCTGGGCCTCGTTATAGGGGACACCAGTATCACTGGTGCAGAGGACATTTCAGTGCTGAGTGCCCTCCCCACATGTCACTGAGCACTGTAAGGGAAGCCAGGGTGAGGGGCTTAGGCTGGGAGGCAGGCTGCCAGGGGACGCTGGGGCATGGCTGGGTAACCTGTCCACTGCCCTATGTCAGAGTGGCAGAGACCCCAGACAGCCCTCTCTGGTCCTGCCCAGCTCAAGGCTATGGCTGTGGACATGGTTGCTAGGGGCTTCCTGATCCCTGAGGCTTTAGAGTCAGGGGCTGGACTCTGGAATGCCCAGGCTCCCTCCTACCCACGAGGGCTCCAGGAAGGCTGTCTGCCTACCTGTAGCCAAAGACCAAGGGTGGAGCTGGAGGCGGGCCCCCTCCCATCCCACACTCACCTAAGACCAGTTCCCCACAGCCCAGGTGGCTGGACAGGGCACATGGCAGTTTCAATGGGTTTCAGTAGGGGTCCAGGGAAGGTGTTCACAGGCGGGTGGCTCCAGGGCGCTCTGCTCATCCAGCCCCATGCTGGGATGCAGAGCATGGCCCGGCAGGAGAGGCCCCTAGGCCCACAGGAGCTGGAGCACAGCTGCCACTCACCTGCCCATCACCTGGTGAGGGCACATGGGTGGCATCACCGTGGCATCAGCAGGCTCACCAGCAGGGAGGGCCAGGCTGGGCTTCCAGGCCCTCAGGGTTTGGGCAGAGCTGGGGCTGAGGCCAGTGGATGATTCTTCAGAGCTCCAAGCCCAGGTAAGTGTCCTGCCCTCAAAGCCTGGTAACATGGCACAGCCCCTCTGCTCCTGCCACCCTCCCCTCAGGGAAACTTAGTGTGACCTGAGGCCTATTTCCACATCCAGGGGCCCAAAGAGGAGGACCACAGGTGTCCAGGCTGGCCCAGGCTGGGGTGACGGGGACTGGGGGCTGGTGCTTCAGCCTTGGGAAAAGAATGAAAGCCTGGCTCCCTCTGCTCCTCCCCAGGGCCCCTGGGGACCCAGATGTAGGGGCCTGTGGCAGGGGTGGGGAGTTCGTGGCGGAGTGGAGGCGGGCTCACCTGGCAAGGCAGGGCTGCTACTGCACTTCCTCTGGCAGTCATCGGGTTGGCCCAGGGGAGCACAGTTCTCCTCGTCCACGGGCCCTGCTTGCTGTTCCGAGCAGTATCCATTCTGCCTCTGCACACCTAGGGGCCATGGGGCTCAGCCTGGGACTGGCACCCAGGTGCCCACTGCCCAAGACCCAAAGACACCCTTTCTGCTAGATTCTCCCAGCGCCTTACTCCCCATGTCAGGATGAAGGCAGACCTCCACCATCGCCTCCTTGCTGTCCTCACTCACCCTCTCCTATGTAGCCTCCCCTCTGACTGTCCCTGGAGGGGTGGCAGAGTGTGGAGGTTTAGTGGGTTGGGTGCCCAGACCCTCTGCTTCCTAGCTGAGATGCCTGGGCAGCTCATTTGGCCTCTCTGAACCTCAGCATCCTCCTCTGGGAAATGGGAGCAACAATCCTGCCTCCTCCAAGCCCTGGAGAGAGGACTGCGTGTGTTCTTGCATGTGCAGGCTCGGCCTGTGCCCTGCACATCCTAATAGCTCGATCCATGCCATCTGCTGCTAGCATGCAAACCCAGTTATGGCGTCAAGGCCGTCCCACTGTCCATACCCTTCCCAATGGCTCAGAGAATATCTGGAAAAGAAACTGGGCAATAAGGGGCAGCCCCTGTTCTCCACCCCTGCACCAACCTTGGCACTGCTCCTGTCCTTCACACTCGCCGCCACTGCCCATCCTGGGGCCTTTGCATGGCCATGCTCCTCACCTCAGACACTTACTCCCATACTGCCTGTTGAGGCCCAGCCACAGAACCCCCTCTGCAGGTGGCTCTGCCTTCTCGGCTCCACCCCCACCCTGTGGTCCAGAGTGTAAGTTATCCCTCCCCTGAGCTGCCAGTTCCACACCCATCCCCCTCTTTCCTCACCAACAGATTCTGATTTAGTTCAAGGAGCAATGAGACCTGCTGAAAACAGAACCCACTGCCGCTCCCTTGCAACTAGCGGGGTTTGGGACACAGTCCTGGCTGGGCAGAAAAAGGCACAAGTCCCTCGCTGGGAGTCAGCCCTTTCCCCTCTCCTTCTTCCTGCCCAGTACAGGATAAGAGCCCTGGAAGGGAGGACATCATCTGTGACAAGAGGAGTGAGGGGAGGCTGCTGTAGCAAGGATGGTGTGGCTGAGGGCCAATCAGCTCCAGATCCCACCAGCTTGGACTGTGCACCTGGGACTTCCTGCCTGAGACAAAGAATCCTTGTCTGTTCCAGGCACCATGGGGCACTTGCCTCTGCAGACACTCCCAAGTAGTCCACCTGCGAAGCAGCCAATTTGCTGAAAGACAATTCCCCGAATGTCTAGTGCTGCAAATATATGTGTTGGTTTTCACGTTTATCCAATTAAAGACACCTGTGTTAGGCCAGGCGCAGTGGTTCACGCCTGTAATCCCAGCACTATGGGCAGCCGAGGTGGACGAATCACCTGAGGTCAGGAGTTCGAGACCACCCTAGTCAACATGGTGAAACCCCATCTCTACTAATAATGAAAAATTAGCCGGGCATGGTTGCACGTGCCTGTAAATCCCAGCTACTCAGGAGGTTGAGGCAGGAGAATCACTGGAACCTGGGAGGTGGAGCCAAGATCGCACCATTGCACTCCAGTCTGGGCGGCAGAGTGAGACTCCATCTCAAGTGAAATAAATAATAAAATAAAATAAAATACAGCTGTATTAGATAACATGGGTTTCCTAGCTTTGGAAGGTATCTGTCCAGTTCTCCATTTTCGTTTTGTCATCATAATGAGCACGTTTTGTCATCACACTGAGCACGCGCCGCGAGCCAGCACCCACCTGCCTCATCCATTTACCCTCCCAGTGGGCCTGTGACATGGGGCAGTTGCCAGCCTCATCTCACAGATGGGGAACTGAGGCTCAGAGAAGCCAACTTCCAAACCCGTGGTGGCCCATTAGTGAGCTAGAAGCTGAAGCCAGCATCCCTGTCCAGAGATGAAGACCCTGCTGGCGGGGCTGTGCCTGCCCCACTTCTCACCTCTGCCGCAGGTGACTGTGCACTTGGTCCAGGGCCCATAGTGCCAGGAGAACTCGGGTGGCAGGACCTCACCATGGCCACCTGCCTCCCTGTGGATGGTGTACTCGTAGCGCACCCTGGGGTTGCTCTCCTGGAACAGCAGCTGGGTGGGCAGGCAGGAGCCTGTGAGCACGAGGTGTCTTCTCCATCCACCCAGTCCTAAAGGAGCCGACCCCAGCCACCTCTGTGAACTGCAGCTACATGATTGGGCCATTTTAAAGATGAGAAAATCGAGGTAGAGGCCACAGCAGGAGGGCCTCGCTCAGAGCCAAGCTGTGTGACTGACCCAGGGCTCACGCCTCCAGGATGAGACCTGCCATGAGGGGTGTTGGGCCTGAGGACTCCGCCTCTGCTCCCCCCACCTGAGCCTTGGGAGGCAGACACCTGGATCCAGACAGGCTCGTTGGTGGGATCCGGGGATGTGAGGTTCTCCCAGTTGCCCCTGCGTGCATATGTGAAGGTGATCCCTGCCACCTCGTAGTCCCCGTTCCACTGGATAGACCAGCCATCACTGAAGAAGTACTTCTCTGGGTCCTCGCTCTGCAGTGCCAGGAAGCTGGCAGCCTCGGCCACCTCCTGGATGTAGATCTCGCATGCGCCGGCTGGGATCAGCCCCACGTCCACATACTCTGTCAGCCAAGGGTTGTGGGTAGGTTGTGCCCAGGGTGAAAAGGTTGCTTATCCCCACCCACTTCCCTCACGTCTCTCCCCACTTGCCTCCACCTGCTGATGCCAAAGATTTCACCATTAGCTTTAAAGTCTGAGCTCCCCAAATTGCTCAGATCTGTCATAGACCACCAAAACCTCACAGAGGTGCCACAAATCCTGACCCCGTGGCCATGCCCCGTCACCCCTCTCTTGAGGACCTAAACTGGTCTCATCATAAGGCTGGATCCATCCCCTACACTAAAGGCCGGCTGGCATTCTCTTTCTGAAAAAACCAAAGTGTTGAGGCCTTTCTCCTGGGACACCCTCCTCATCCCCATGCGGCCTGCTTTTATTCATTCCCTTCCGTCACACCCGTCACATGCCAGGCACTACTCTCAGCACTTGTGTAAGCTCATGGGTAACGGCCCTATAGCCTAGGTACTATTGTTATCCCCATTTTACAGATGAGCAGAGTGAGGCAGACAGGGATAGTAACGTGCATGAGCGTCCTGCTGGGATATGAGCAGCCTCCAGGGCCAGTGCTTTATCCACCACACTGCACTGCATCTCTGGAATGAAATCTAAGCTTCTCAGCCTGACATTCAAGGCCCCATAGCTGGTCCTGCCTTCTCTTCTTGCCTCCAGGGTCTGGTACAAGCTCTTTCCTCCATTTGGAAGGCCCCTTCCATCTCTTCTGAGTTTTATGATTCAGCTCAACTTCCACCTCCTACGGGAAACCTTCCCTGACTTCCCCAGGCCAGGACCTTCTTCCTTGGTGCTCCCACAGCCCTCTGGGCCTACGTCTACTGCACTGGTCACACCAGAAGGTTCTGTCCCCTTGCAGGACTGAGCACTTCACCTGCATGTTCCCATCACCTAGCACACAGTCAGTACTTGAGCAACGTGTGCAAAACAGACCAGAGGTGAGGGCACGGAGTTGGGCATCTCAGAAGCTTCAGGAGGAGACTACCATTCTTTGAAAGGCCCAGGGGCCACACACAAGCCGGGTTGGCCATGCCTGGGGTCTCTGGGACAGGAGGACTCCCCATGGGGACAGGTCTCTGCACGTGGACCAGGGGTCCCCCCTGACTCCTGCAAGAATTCCACCCCAGCAAGGCTTCCCTGCTTAGCCATCTCCAGGCTGGGTGGGGACCACAAGACGAAGGACAGGGGCCCAGGGGAGATGGGGAAGGGGCCACCAGGTGAAGAGCACACCCCTCCCCAATAGCGGTCCCACCCCATACCCAGGCGCTCGGCCTCCTCAAAGGTCCCACTCACAGTGTGGCAGGTGGAGTCATTGCCGTGACACATGCCACAGAGATCCTCCATAGCACCGGAGTCAATCTTGAAGTCACAGCCCACGTTCTGCAACACACAAGGAGGGGAGGCCCCTGGTGCTGGTGGTCAGCCCTCTGTGGTCCCAGTCCCGGGGGCCAGCCAGGGTCAGGAGGAGAAAGCTGGGAGTGGGGGTCGGGAGGCCTCTCTCTGGCCCTGCCCCACCCCAGCTGTGCCTCTGACTCAGGTGAACTTCTCTACCTCCCTGAGCCTCAGTTTCCTCAGATGTGAGATGGGGAGATCCACCCCTCCCTTAAAGGCATGTCGTGAGCATCACGAGACAAGAGAAGGGAAGAGTTCTGCAAAGGCTGCGGGCAAGCAGGGGATCTGATGCACTCCTGACCAGCACATGCAGGGAAGGCATTGGGGGTTGGCACCTCCCTGCTGGTCCTCCTCGGAGCCCAGGCCTTGATACACCAGTGGCTTAGAGGGCAAGAAGCAGGGACAAGTAGGTGGCTAGGGACATGGGCAAAGAGGAGAGGCCATCATTGTTATTAAAAATAAGAATAGAAATTGTTACCAAATACTGAGTACTACTCTTCGGGGCTCAGAGCCCTTCATGTCACCTGTGCCACCTCATTTAACCCCTTCTATCAGGGAGCAAACCACTGCCTGGGGTCAGCCAGCCAGCAAGAGGTCAAGTCACTGCCTGGGCTCCAGCTTCCTGTTTGGGGCAGTGCTGGTGCAGGCATCCAAGGAGATGCAGGGAGCAAGGCCTGACTGGGAGGGGTCCCCAGTGCCAGGAGGCGTGGCAGGGGCTTTGCCTTAGAGATCATAGAGGGTGGGGGCTGGGAAATCCAATGGTAGAGCATGGGGAGGGTGGCCTGAAGAGGACCAGGAGGGACCCAGGAGAGAACCTGGGGCCCGCCAGTGGGGCTGAGGGCAGCCAGTGCTGGGAGAGCCTCTTCTAACCAGGCACACCTTGCAGATGCCATTGATGCAGAGGTACCACCTGGCCTGGACCTGGTAGCAGGGGGTGCCATCGACCACGGCATCCCACAACTTCTTGGTAAAGTACTCATTTGAGGGCCGGCAGTGCAGCTCGCAGGGGTTCACTGGGGGCCCAAGTAGAAGAGCCATCAGCAACAGCTGGGGCAGGAGTGTGGAGGCCACCAGGAAGAGGAAGACCCCTCTGTGAGACACATCCATAGCAGGCTAGAGGCTCCCAAGCAGCTACAACATGCTGGAGGCTCCGGCTGGGCTGGTAGCTATCTGCAAGGTTGTAGACTGGGGAGCTAGGGGTGAGCAGCAGCCCCAGGGGACAGTGGGAGTGGCCCAGGCTTGGGGTGGAGACTGGGCCTCCTGCTTGCATCACAAGGTAACCTTGGACCCACACACCCCCAGCCCTCTGAGCCTCAGTGTCTCCATGGGAGGCAGCACTCACCGTCATTGACCACGGGCACCCATGTGTGCAGCTGGCCCTCGTAGAGCGTAGCGTCAAAGTGGCTGCACTGGACGTGGCGGAAGGAGGGGCGGCCAGCGGGGCAGGCCTGTAGGTTGCAGAGGTGGAAGTGCTTCCGCTCACCCACACAGTATCTGCCTTTATATTTGGGTCTGTGGGGATGAGCGGGGTGGGCCCCAGGGCCTGGTGAATACTACTGCCTGGCCACAGCCCAGAGCAAGCGGCTTCCTCCTGCACCCACACCCCGAGATCCCTGCCGCCCAGCTTTGTGCACAATACTTCCCTCCCTTGGGCTGCCCACCCTCTGGCCCAGACACACCCTCCCTGTTTGTAAGGACCTGCGGGGAGGTGGCAGCAGGAAGCCTGAGCTCTGCCCCCAACCTGCTGTGTGACCATGGGCAAGTCTTCGGCCAGCCTCTGGGCCTCAGTTTCCTCCTGTATAAAGTGAGGTTGGGGCTGCCTCTGCAGAGGGCTGTTGAAAAGCTGGGACAAGTTGCAGGCATGACTGGCACTGACTGGAGGGACTGCTCCGAGTCTCCAGCCCATGATACCAGCATCCTAACAAGCCCGTGAATCCTCAGCCTCCCTCCTGGTGGCAGTACCCCCAGCCCGGGTCTAAAGGAAGCGCCCAGGGCCCCAGCCAGCTGAGAGGTCTGACCAAGCACAGCTCCTGAAACCCTCTGCATCTAAGCCAGGGTCGCTGGCCCCCACCCAGCTCAGACCTGGAGGCCAGGAGGCAGGAGGGCCACAGGCCAGTCTTGGGTAAGCACAGGGTCCTGGGTGGGGCTGGCTGTGAACCCCATGCCTGCCCCGGGTGGCCTCCTGAGGTGAAGATTAGCCGGGTAGTACCTCAGGTCTATGGTACCACTGGCCTCTATGTCTCAGCAGATCTTCACACCACCCCGTTTAGATGGGGAAACAGAGGCCCAGAGAGGTGAAGTCACACACCTCAGGCCATCCCTTCAGTGCTGGCCCATCCTCCCAGCTGCCCCCAGTCTCATCTCAGACTCTTGTTGTGTCTCTGAGGCCACCAAGCCCCTCCTGCTGAGTGCCCCCTACAGACAAGCTGCAAGACTGAGGGCTTGGCCTGCAAAAACTGCATTTGCCCTTGACTACAACTTTACTGGATGGGCACTGCTGTTATATAGGTGGGGAAAATGAGGCCCAGAGAAAGGATGAAGATGGGATTTGAACCTGGAGCCATCTAAGGTCTGGAACCCATGCTCTTCCCCACTGCCCTCTCCTGCCTCCTTCCAGCCAGCAGCTGCTTTGCCATGTGGCCTCTGATGAGTCTCTCCAATCTGTGGACCTCAGTGTCCCCCTCTCTGGAAAGAGGTCAGTAGTGGGGACCCTGTCAGCCTCCAGAACACTGCTTGAAAGTGTCTCAAAGTGGCCTGGACACTCGGACTGACCATTATGAGGACATTTCTCAGAGCCAGGGGCTGGGACAGAGCCAAGCTCTTGCAATCGGCTGACTGCTTGGGTCCCTCTGTCCCATTGCCCAGGGCACCCTGGGCCCCACACTCACATAGGCTGCATGCACTGCCGCTCGGCGCTCTGTACGCCCACACCACAGCTCCGGGAGCAGATGGACCAGGCGCTCCAGCCAGATCAGCCACCATCCATGGCCTTGGACCCACAGCCCACAGACATGCACTCCTCATTGAGACACCACTACCGAGACAGAGGGAGGTAGAGCCACCCCACCCCCCAGCCTATCAGTAATCCTCACCCTAGTGAGAACAAGGTGGGTGGGAAGGCTGAGAAAGGCACAGAGGGGAAGGATGGAAGGTGAGAGAGGCCCCTTTACAATCATCACAATCATCTGTGACTCAGACCACAGGGAGGAGCTGAGCAGGGAGTAAAACAGCCTGCATGCTGACTCAGCTGAAGACACCCTGGGGAATCATGGAATCAAGCCCTGGCCCCAATGCCTCCACTTTGCAGATGGGGCCTTGGGCTGCAGAGAGTACAGGGCTCTGCTAGGAGCACAAGCAAGACTGTGAGCCGGGGCTGACCCCAGGGCCTGGTTACACCATATGGCACCCAATGTGGGGCTCTCCCTCGCTGTGTGAAGTTGCACCCTGAGTGCGGAATCAGCAGAGGATTTTGATGAGAGATTCCTGAGGATTGTGGTCAACAAGCTTGGTGGTAAGCTTGAGCACTCACAGTATTCCGGGGACACCATGGGACAGGCCAGTACTAAGTACCTGGCTTATTTAAACTTTATAAAAACCCTCCTGCAGGTCTGGCATCTCATACACCCACCGCCGGGACTGGGGACATCCCTTACCTTATTCTCCCCACACTGGGTGCTGTCCACGGCTGCATCCAGCTTGGAGTGACAGGTGGTCCCCACAGAGCACCAGAGTGTGTGGCAGACATTCTGCAAGGAGGAGGGCATGGGCCATACCCTCACCCCCTCCCAGTGCCACCACCCACCCTGCCCCCTCCCTGTCCCCAAGGGTCCCCTGGACACCCCTCCACATGGCAGGGGCCCACAGACCCCCAGAGGTCCCTTCTTGTGTGCTTGCTCCCACCTTCCTTCCCGGACCATGTGGTGGTGTGGAGCGCCTGGGGCTGCACTCCTCAGAGCGGTCCCCAGCTGTCCACATCTCTCCTGGCCCAGCCCCTCCTCTGGAAACACTCCCGTTAGAAGATCACTTCAGGTGATCTTCTCCAGGATAAATAGACCCTCCCCACTGGGGTTCCTTTTCCCTCTCATGAGCCAGCTCCAGAGAGGCTAAGAGACTTGCCCAAAGTGTCACAGTTTGTCCACGGTTGACCCAGAATTCAGAGCTGGGTCTGTGGCCACCCATCCCTGGCCTCTCCCACAGGTCACTTGATGTCTCACAGTATCACTCGGGAGCGCAGCCCAGGCCAGGTGAGGTTACTCCCAGGCTGGCATCCATGGGCTGGTGAGAATTGTCCCCTGAGCCCTCCTGCTGGGTCCCCACATCCCCACACCCACACCCGCCCCACTCACATCCATGTCCTCACAGAAGGCAGAGTAGGCTCCGTACTGGAGGCGGCACTGGTGGCTCACATCATAGAGGACGCCAGGTGGCACTGAGGAGAAGTTGATGATGTCCTTGGCAGGAGGGTCATCCAGGCACAGGCCCCACCCATGGCTAGAGATGGAACGGGAGGATGGAGGGGGCACAGCCTGGAAGACCCACTGGAGAAGCCTTGGTGGGGCCAGGAGAGGAGGAGAGGTGGGAAGGGGCACAGAGTCCTACAACTGTAGGAAACTCTAGCCTCCCCTCTCTGCTCAGCCGATCCTCCACCCACAGCCAGCAGCAGAGGCCCTCCCAGCCTCTCTCATCTCACCTCCTAGGCACTCCAGCTGGCTAAACAACCCCAACCCCAATCCCAGGCCTCTGTACACACTGCCAGGGCCCTTCCCTCAAGGCCTCCTGAACCACAAAGTGTGGGTGGTAAGTCACCCAGGTGCCGAGGCAAGAGATTGAGGGCATGAGCTGTTCCAGTATAATAGAATATATAAAATAACAATAGTTATACTAGATATAGATAATAGATATGACTATGTATGAATATCATTAATCATCAGTTTGTAGCAATTACTCTTTACTCCAATATTATAATAATCCTTACTCTACAATTATAACCTAGGAAAAACCAGGCCATACAGAGACAGGAGCTAAGGGTACATAGTGAGAAGTGACCAGAAGACAAGAGTGTGAGCCTTCTGTTATGCCCGGGCAGGGTCACTACAGGGCTCCTTGGTCTAGCAGTAACGTCAGAATCTGGGAAGACACTCGTTGCCAAGTGGACCGTGGTCTAGCGGTAGCATCAGTGTCAAGGAAAAACACCTGCTACTTAGCAGACCAGGAAAGGGAGTCTCCCTTTCCCCGGAGGAATTCAAAGAAGAGTCTACTCCTCCACCTCTTGTGGAGGGCCTGACATCAGTAAGGCCAACCCACAGTTATCCGGCGTCCTAACTATCTCTCTCTGATGCTGTGCTTCAGTGGTCATGCACCTAGTCTGCCTTCATGTTCCATCCTGTACACCTGGCTCTACCTTTTAGATAACAGTAGTGAATTAGTTAAAGTACTAAAAGTCTCTGATATGCAGAAATAATGGTGTACGCTGTCTCTTTCTCTCTCCTCTCTTTCTCTCTGCTTCGGCTGCCAGGCAGGGAAGGGCCCCCTCTCCAGTGGACACATGATTCATGTGACCTTTTCTTTTTCTTTTTATTTTTTTATTTTTTTTTGAGACGGAGTCTTGCTCTGCCACCCAGGCTGGAGTGCAGTGGCCGAATCTCAGCTCACTGCAAGCTCCGCCTCCCGGGTTTACGCCATTCTCCTGCCTCAGCCTCCCGAGTCGCTGGGACTACAGGCGCCCCCCTCGTCGCCCGGCTAGTTTTTTGTATTTTTAAGTAGAGACAGGGTTTCACCGTATTAGCCAGGATGGTCTCGATCTCCTGACCTCGTGATCCGCCCGTCTCGGCCTCCCAAAGTGCTGGGATTACAGGCTTGAGCCACCGCGCCCGGCCTCATGTGACCTTTTCAATCATTGGAGATGATTCACACTCCTCACCCTGCCCCTTTTGCCTTGTATTCGATAAATAACAACGTAGCCAGGCATTCAGGGCCACTACTGGTCTCCGCGTCTTGGTGGTAGTGGCCCCCCGGACCCAGCTGTCTTTTCTTTTATCTCTTTGCCTTGTGTCTTTATTCCCACAATCTCTCGTCTCTGCATATGGGGAGAAAAACCCACTGACCCTGTGGGGCTGGACCCTACATATGGCACCTAATGTGGGGCTTTCCCTCGCTGTGTGAAGTTGCACCCTGAGTGCAGAATCAGCAGAGGATTTCGATGAGAAATTCCTGAGGATTGTGGTCAACAAGCTTGGTGGTAAGCTTGAGCACTCACAGTATTCCGGAGACACCATGGGACAGGCCAGTACTAAGTGCCTGGCTTATTTAAACTTTATAAAAACCCTTCTGTATTATCTCAACCCTGTCCCTGTTCAGCCCTGCTGTAGGGCTCTCAACTTTCTGCCTGTTTGGCCCAGTAATGAGGCCCTCAACCCTATCCCTCCACAGCCTCGTTTTCTCATGCCTGTTTCTTTTCCTCCGAATCAGACTTGGCTAGAGTCACAGGCTCCCTTGAAGCTTGGCTCTTTTCCTAAGTTATAATTGTAGAGCAAGGATTATTATAATATTGGAGTAAAGAGTAATTGCCACAAACGAATGATTAATGATATTCATACATAATCACATCTATTTATATCTAGTATAACTATTCTTACTTTATAATAATGTATTGTACTGGAACAGCTCGTGCCCTCAATCTCTTGCCTCGGCACCTGGGTGGCTTGCCGCCCACACAGCCCTATTAAAATGTTTTTTTTTTTTTTTTTTTTTTTGAGACGGAGTCTTGCTCTGCCACCCAGGCTGGAGTGCAGTGGCCGGATCTCAGCTCACTGCAAGCTCCGCCTCCCAGGTTTATGCCATTCTCCTGCCTCGGCCTCCCGAGTAGCTGGGACTACAGGCGCCCGCCTCGTCGCCCAGCTAGTTTTTTGTATTTTTAAGTAGAGACAGGGTTTCACCGTATTAGCCAGGATGGTCTCGATCTCCTGACCTCGTGATCCGCCCGTCTCGGCCTCCCAAAGTGCTGGGATTACAGGCTTGAGCCACCGCGCCCGGCCTAAAATGTTTTTTTGTGTGAGTTCCCGCATAGTATTTCAAGGTGGCCTAGCAGGAGAATGAATCAGGGATTGCTAGCTTTCCATCAACATAGCTTGGAAGTTCCTTTAACTCTTTCACAGAGATAGAGTCCCTATGTACCTAGTTTTATGCTGTTCCCACTTTCCCGTTTTTCTTGGAAATTTCCGACTTATCTTCCAAGATTCAGCTCCCCTGTCTATCCTGTCCATAAGGAAGACTTTCCTGAACTCCTAGGCTGAATGTCTTGCATTGTTCCCTGTTTCAATCTCTATTTTCACACCTGTTATACCGACTGTTAGATTATGGGGAAACACCATTATTCATCTTCAGTCTTTATCCCATGGCAAATTGCCTCTGGAAACTCTAGTAGATGTCTTATTAAGGGTGACCTTTGTCCAGAGAGGTGACCACCCCATTAAATTAGAGAGGGATTTGAATATCCAGCATTGGAATATAGGCCAGGATGACAGAATGCTGTAGTATTCCCTTATTTTTAATTCTGATTATACAATATTGTTTTGTATTTAAAAAGTAAGAACATCTACTTATGTATAGGTTAACCTAGACAAGATTTTATTAAAATGCTCTCTTCAAAAAAAAATTAGGTACAGAAATGATTTCTTGGAAATCTATTCCTTTTATTGATTTTATTAATGTTGCATAGAAATATAAAGTTTCACACACCATACTTTTACTAATAAATGTAAATAAGAACAAATTACTCTTGAACGATTAAAATAACCAAATATTAATGATTTTCAATAGAGCAGTTTTGGAATAATTCTGAAGCCATGAAAGACTAAAATTCACTTTACGCTAAAATAAATCATATTCTCCCATAATGCAATTATTTGTTTTTTAAAAAAAGAAACCACCCAATAAGAGTTTAATTCATTAGGAAATTTTTAGCATTTCTCAATGCAACAGAGTGTTTCTACTATATTTCCTGGCATCATTCCTTTCCTTAGCACTTATCTTCACACTGGAAGAGGTGAACCAGGTGATTGTGCCCCCTGCAGGGGCTGGTTCTGCCTCTCAACAGTGACTTGGCATGGCAATTAGGTTCAAAATTACCTACATTTACCCTAAAGATTTCTTCAGAGCTGTCAGTCTTCCTGAAACTTCCTAAAACTACCCTAGCAAATACTTTTTCCTTTCTGCAATACTGTTACTCAAACCACTGTATTTATCCCATTCCAAGCTTTCCATTCTCTGTTAACAATTTCTCAGGTGCTCATGAAGTTTTAAAGGACAAGACTCCTCTCAGAAGCACATACTACTCAGAAGCTCAAAGTAAATTAGGTTATTTTACAATCCTTGCTACAGGCCAGAAAATGAGGATTGAGTAAGTAATTTTCCTCATTTGAAAAGGAGAAAACAAGTACAAAAAGAGACTGAGTGATTTTTTAAACAATCCTCTACATTTATACTTGTACTTTAAGGACTAAAATGTACCATATAGTCTGATGCTCAAAACAAACTCTTTTTGAGAACAGACATCATTTTACAAATAAAGATACTGAGGCTCAGAGTCACTGTCTAAGGTAATACAAATAGAAATCTATATTATTAGAACTTGAACTCAGGCTGGGTATAGCGGCTCATGCCTCTAATCCCAGTGCTTTGGGAAGCCAAGGCGGGATTTAAGAGCAGCCTGGCCAATATAACAAGCCTGGCCAATATAACAAGAACCTGTCTCTACAAAGCATATTTAAAAAAAAATAGCCAGATGTGGTGGCACACCCTTGTAGTCCCAGCTACTTGGGAGGCTGAGGTAGGAGAATTACTTGAGCTCAGGAGGCTGAGGCTGCAGTAAGCAGTGATCACGTCACTGGACTCCAGCACGGGTGACAGTGAGACCCTGTCTCTAAAAATAATGATAATTAGTTAGAACTTGAACTCAAGTCCTTTGATTCCCAGCACACAGAGCCTTTCCTTGCCATACCACAGTGCCTCTTGCTAACCTGAACATGGTGAGGAGCAGTGCAGCAGTCTGTATACCACCAGCCAAAACTTGACTCAGTAGATGCTATGTACATGCACGGAAGCCTGAGTAAAATGAATCCTATTATCTTGGAAGAGGAATCCACATATCATTTTCAATGTTGTTCTAGATAATCCTGATGTGCTTGATAAATGACAACTGGTATATGAATAACCATACAATTGCCATAATTATAAACAGAATTACAAATGATAATAGACTAGGGACAAGCTACCAAGCAGTATGTTGAATATTAAGAGTTCACATGGGAATGTATATTATTGAACCTTCTGAAATGCATATTAAAGAACAATCTTGATTAAAATATCAATATAAAATGGTTTTAAGATTCTGAGTTTTTATAATACATTTTCCAATTTTCTTGTTTAAAAATATAAAAAACGATTTATTATATCCTTTTTTTCACTATAAAAATTGAGTTTTCTCTTAGAAAAACAATTACTTGCTAGTAGCTTCCTTTTAAGCATATTTTGGTTATTAGAAGAAGGTCTTCACTGTGGGAGAAATTTTGTGAAATAATTTATGACCTTGGGAATTGGCATTTTCAAAAATATAACCTGGAGGAGACGAGTAACTTGCTGGGCAAATTTCCTGTTTTTTTCGGTGTGTACTCTACAGAGTACATGGTCACATCATCAAATGGAACAGAACTCTTAAAAGCAATATTTAAAGGTTTGCAACTCTCTGTTGGAATCAGTTTGTGTGGCACATAGTGAGATCTGAAAGTGCTCAAACCATCAAATTTTCCAGATGGGTTGGGAATCTGCTCCTGCTTCTTAATAAGTCCTTGATGACAATTTTCCCATGCTGGAAAATCTTCCTTCATGGTGCTTTTTCCTAGGAAAGGAAAATTGTTACTTCTTCTCTGAGAAACTGGCCTGATGGGAACTACATGGTTGGCCTGACATGGAACATAGTCAGTATGGCTTGTGCTGTTTAATAGCATGCTACCTGTAGGAGGCACATACTCTGGTACTTTCTTGACCTCAGGTAATGGGATTTCCCATGGTTGAAAACATTCACGGAATTCAGTGTTTCCTTCAAACTGAGCATTCTGGGTCACTCTGGTGTGTACAGGTCTGCAAATTTTTGCAGTTTCACCAATAAGACCCTGAAAGTCATACCGGTGAGTTGTGAGATCCTCAAAGTGTTGGTCAGTTGGTTTGCAAACTTCTTTTGGCCTTTCAAACTTGAGTTCAAGCTGATGAGGTATATAATCAAGGCGATGACTTGTAATGCCATTAAAAGGGGCTGTAGAACATTTGACCACAGAGGAGGGTTTAAAGATTTGCCTAGGCTTTATCTCCTGAGGAACAAAGTCATCCTGAAATGTAGTTGAATTTCCAAATTTCACAGTAGGGGGGTGGAAAGTTTGTTCTGGCTTATAAAGTTCACTTTTATGAAGGCCATAAGCTCTACAATCATCTTGAAAATTAAAACAAAGTAAAATCATTTTTAAATGCTGAAGAAAACAACCATCTTCTAAAAATCATAACTGATTTCTCTCATTGCCAAACATCTTTCCATTTCCTTTAGAAATCTAAACAATAGTATCAGAATACAGTTTCTCTGATTTCTTTCAGATCTGTTCTTTTTCTTCATTTCCACCCTCTACCCAGCTCCTCACTTTAATAGATATAACTTTCCACTTTCAGTTTCATCTGATTACATAACAAAGGAAAAGCATATCTGAGCCTGATTGTGGATAGTTCTTGAAAGCCAAAAGGACTGTGTTGTAGGTGAGGACCGAGTTTAGGAGACTATAGTTGTATTCCTAGGAAGTGGTTGGGATTTTAAGTACAACTCACAAAATGCTAAGGTATGTCTAAAATCCAGGGCTTGAAATAAAATCAAGTGCCCTCATGTGTGGACAAAAGTAATACAGACATTACTCCTTACTTTGGAGAGACTCATCAAAGGAGAGAAAGTTTTAATTCTGGTATACTCCAGGAAGCTACAGAAAGAACTCCTTGAGCAAAGATACAGGTTAACTTGCGCTATCCCAGAAAGATCTCTGGCTTCAACTTTCCCTCATCAAATGGACTTTAAGGCATTCCCAAAAGATAGAGGGCCATCTAGAGGCCAGAGGCCTTAACTGAATGCCTTCAAAGGTGTTTGAAATTGTAGAATTTGAAGTGACCATCAGAGCAAAGATCTGGGGTTTGGAAGTTAAATAACCTTAAGCCTACTTCCTGCAGTTTACCTAGACTGTGGAGCATTTTGGTTCACTCTCGTGTCTACAGAGTGATGACTTGTAATATCATTACAAGTTGGTAATGGTACACTTCACTAAAACTGAAACGTTTATATTTCAAATAAGGATTATTTGTGTTTTCTATTTCTAGATGAGGAAGATAATAAGCTGGGAAATACCATAAAATTGACTTCACCTCAAAATATGTATTTCTAAATACCAAAATTAATTTATAAAAGAAATTTATTATACAAGATAACATACTAAAATCAGAACTAAAGTCTATGCAGTATTTACAGGAAAGGTCAAACCTTGAAAACTTATTATGTGGATATCTTCTTCAACGAGATAAAATGTTTATCCATTTCTGCCAAAATGGCCAACTTTTGGACTAAATGATCAAGTTATTGATGTTTGGATGAGAGAGGGCACCTGACTCAAGAATAGGTGACCTTTAGGCCAGCAGAGACCTTGAAGACAAACTGACAGAAAAGATGAGCTATATCAAGCATTCTTATTCTTGTAAACCTAAAATTGAAAATAATGAGTGAGATAGAAATGGGAGAATTGAAAAGGATTCCAGGAGGTAGTGCTGAAGAGCCATGGAAAGATGAAGTCACATTCAAAACAGACCTGTAAAGAAACAAAAATGATAACTAGGCAGAGGTGGCCAGTTAGTAAAGTGGCAGTCAGAGCAGATGAGTGAAGGGAAGTGAAGGTGCTGTGAGAGAAATCATGTAGCTCACTGCGGGGATGAAGGGAAAAAGCTCTTCTTTGAAGCTCCCTGGCACCTGATAGTTTTCCATTTTCAGTTCACTTGAAGCTTTACCAGAGTCTTTTTTTTCTTGAGGTGCCATGAGGGAATCTCTCTTCTTTGCAAACAAAAGTATAAAAGTGTAACAAGATTTTTCACTAGCTAAAAGAAATTACAGATGTTATTAAAGATCTACAGTTCCACACAATCATATAGGGAGAATTCCTGCTACCACACAAGAGGAAAAAGATTTTCATTGTAAGAGAGTAAACAGAAGACAATATTTTCCCTCACCAAACCAGCTTTGGTTTTCAAAATGGAAGCAAGAATTTGGACACTGAGAGATGGATGTAATAGCATACAATAGTATGAATGTCAGTTCTAGCTAATTGCAGAAAATTGATTTTCTCCTCATAAATATGCCTATGCTCATATGCCTGGAATACTTATCTGTTCTGGAATATTTATTGATAACATTCTAGCAATACCTTTAAAACACCACAATCTTTATCATGTGTTTTTAGTGTTTCATGATACTTAAGGAGAAAACAAACATTTAGTAATTTGCTGTTTAATTTCCAAATATTTGGGGATTTTTCTACATTTTTTTCTATTATTGATGTCTAATTTAATTCTGTAATGATCAAAAACACACATTGCATGATTTCAATTCTTTTATATTTGTTAAGGTTTGTTTTATGACTCCAAATATAGTTTATCTGGATGAAGCTTTCATGTGCACTTGAAAAGAATGTGTATTCTGTTATTGTTGGCAGAAGTGCTTTACAAATGTCAATTTGGACAAATTGTTGATAGTGTTGTTCAGGTCTTTATATTCTTTATTACCTGTCTATGTTTTACAGATTACTTAGAGTGTTGAAGTCTCCAACTACAAATGCATATTTTTACATTTCTTATGTTAGTACTATAAGTTTTTGCTGCTTTGTATATTTGAAGCTTAGAATCTTGTGTTTGGGAAGTGGAAGGTGGGTGTGTGGTGGTTTCTCTGTTGTCCCAGTCCAGCTTCAGTCTTAGGCAGGCCCTGTGCCCCTGGGTCTCAAAAGCAGGGCTCTCTCAGTGCACCTGCCCCTTCACTTGATGTAGTAGGTCTCTAATTGTTGGTCCCAAGACAGTTTCCTCTTCTTTCTTCATGTTCAAGGTTCAGTTTTATTTTGCTTCTTGTTGTTGTTTTTCTTTATCTTTCATCAAGTTGCAATACATCTTCACCTATTCATTGGGGCTGTGACAGTGATGCCTCTTCTGCAGTGGATATTAATCCATTTTTGTTCTGTAGGTTAGAGGCATCCAAATGGAGCTTCCTGGATTTTTTTTTTTTTTTTTCCTTCTTTGCAACAACCATTCTTCTCTCCATGCCTGCACTATGAAGGAAACTTTCTGTGGTCTCCAGCCTTTCTCCCAATCTTCTGATGATCACACAATGAACATCCACAGGGAACAGTCTATGAGTCGTTTTGAATTCCCCCTTTAGTGTCTGAAGTTCTCAGAGCTTCTATGCTCTCACAGTAGCTCACACTCAAGTCTTTAGCAATTAAATATGTAAATTAATTATTTTATACACTTGTGTAACAGCTAGTCTTCATTCCATGCCCAGCTTTGGGTGAAACAGTGCTTACCTCCTGTCTCAACTGGGTGGAAGTTGTTTTTCGTTAAATGTCAGGCTAATTGGTTAACCTGTGATCTCAGCTTTCTAAAGGATTTTCATACACATTTATGATTTTGTAGATTAGCTGGCTTTTTCTTATTCTTATGTTGGGAATATAATCTTTCTGGCCTTCTGCATCCTAAACAGAATCTGAAAATTCTGGATTTCTTTAAGGCGAGGTTTAAAATTACACCTTGAATTCTACAAATTCAATTTCCTTTACAGATATAGGGCTATTTTGACTTTTTATTTCTTCTTGAGTTACTTTTGTTAAATTGTATTTTTCAAAAAAATTATCCATTTTATGTAAGTTGTAAATTATTGGCATTTAAAAAAATCTTTTAATGTGTGAAAAATCAATCTTTGAGTTTTAATCACAATATTTTGCTCACTTACACTTAATGTAATGATATAGCTGGGCTTAAGTTGACTGTATTGCTATTTGCTTTTGATTTTTCCCTCCTTTGTTCCCATAACCCTTATTTCCTGCCTTCTTTTGTATTAATAAATGGCATTTGTATTATTCTACTTTACTATTAGAATTTTTTCTATATTTTAAACATAAAAAATGAATGTTTGACTTATTATGAGATTTTTCTGGCTCAAACGTAAATGAATATTTTTGCCACTTTTAGCATGGAAGAACCTGTAAGCAATTTAATTCTATTTAAATCATCTTGCCTTTTGTACTACTGTTCTAACATACTTTACTTTTATATTTGTGTAAAAACATAATATAGTAATTTTAAGTTGTCAATATTATTTTATATTTACCCACATATTTACCCTTTCTGTGTGCTTCATCCCTTCCTACATTTCATGCTTCTATCTGGAATAAGTTTCCTTTTAACTGAAGAATGCCCTTTAACACTTTCTGTAGTAGGTATCTCAGCTTTTTCTTTTTTTGTCTGAAAACATTTTTACTTGGCTTTAACTTTTCAAGGCTATTTTTACTAGATATACAATTCTCAGGTTTGCTGGCTTTAAAATTCTAGATCCTTCTCACACCTTTAGCACGTTTAAAGTGTCATATCATTGCCATTTAACTTCCATAGTTTGTGTTGAAAAGTCACATATCATTCTGTTTAAAAGTCAGATATAACTTTTTCTTTTTGTAGATAATGAATAGTTTTTCACTTCCTACTTTTAAGAATTTATCTTTACTTGGTTTTCAGAAGTTTGACAATAGTTGTCTAGGATGGTTTCCTATGTGTTTATTTTGGAGTTTGCTGAGCTTCTTGAATCTGTGGGCTGATTCTTTCAATTTTGGAAAAGTCTTGACCATTATCTCTTCAAGTACACCTCCTGATTCTTCATAGGCCTCATAACATTTTACTATGTGCTGGATGTTGTGTATAAGAGAATCATAAAAACTAAAATCAAGGTTATTTTCAACAGGAGACAGTTTACTCTTTCCTATGTTAGTATATGGGGGAGATCACCTCATTCTTACCAGAATCTGAGCTAGATCAGTGCTCAATGGCACCTTCAGTTAGTTACTCTAGTTTCAAATGTCTCAAGAACAAGACTCGAGGTGTGTTTGTAGTAAGACCCTCATTCTAGTGGAGCTTTGTCTCCTAAGCATTTACTCCCAAAAAAGACTGGGATATTCCTCTGGAATTTTTCTGGCCTAGTCTCCCAGCACACCATACCCCCTCCCTTACAAACACTCAGTGAATGTCTCACATTGAAAACCAGCCATGTATCTGGGGCTCTTCTAGATTTCAATTAGTCCTGTCAGCCCAAATTCAAGTGTTCCACTGCTTTCTTTTTCCTCTACTAGAGTTTATCTGCTTATGCCAAGCTCAATCCTCAGCACAGGCCTAGGACTTGACAAGTGTTCCCAGAGAAGTAAATGGCTGGCCATATCAACTCACTGAGGAAGGGCTCCTAGCTCTCTGAAATTTTTGTATTTTGCTTCTACAGCTGTCTGATGTCCTTCAAAGAAGATTTTAAAAAATCTATACTTATGTCAAGTCCCCTCAGCCTGGCACTCAAGGTTCTTCCCAAACTTATCTCAATCTACCTTCATAGAATTACAGCCCAATCTCTCATCCCTGAAAATTTCTGGTCCTCACTATGTCTACTGAATAACTGTTTTTTTCTGATTCTATGCTTTTTTATTCATTTCATACCAGTTTTCAGAATCTCCCTCCTCTTTCTACATATCAATACCAACTAGTGTCTGATGCATTCCCAGCCTGGCCTGAAGTGATAATTTACCAAGTATATAAATTCTTGAAGCACTGTTTCCTCCACTATTTTTGTAGTAAATAATGTCTTCCCCTGAGGAGATCTCATTTTGGTGTCTAGTATGGCAATTTCACTGTTCATGCTATTGCTTTTTAAATTCTCAATTATAAAGTTTCTTTTTATAGAGTCAATTTTATTTTTAAATAAACACTGTATATATTTAAAATGTACTTGGTTTTTAACGTGTATACACACACAGTAAAATGATTACTAAAGTGAGAAACATATTCATCTCCACACAGTAACCTGTGTGTGTGTGCATGTGTGTGTCTGTGCGTGTGTGTGTGGAGCACCTGAAATCTATTCTCAGCAAATTTCTAGTATATAGTATAGTATTATTAATTATAGTCATGACGCTGTACATTAGATCTCTAGATTTACTCATCCTATACAACTTCAACTTGATACCTCTTGTCCAATATATCCCCATTTCCCCCACTTCCCTGCGCCTGGTAACCATCATTCTATCTTCTGCTTCTATGTATTCAACTGTTTTAGATTTATTTATACATCATTATGTATATTACATAATATATATGTACTATATATATGTTCATACAAATATTACACATCACATTTATTCATTCATTGATGCACATTTACGTTGTTTCTTATCTATATTATTGTGAATAATGCTGCAATAAATAAAAGTGAAGATATTTCTTCAAGATACTGATTTCATTTCCTTTGAATATACACCAGAGAAGTTGCTGGATCACATGAAAATTCCATGTTTAATTTTTTGAGAAAACTTCATATTGTTTTCCATATAGCTATACCAATTTACATTCAAACCAACAGAGTACAAGGATTGCTTTTTCTCCACATCCTCACCAACACTTGCTATCTTTTATCTTCTCTATAACAGACATCCTAACAGGTGTGAGATATCTCATTGTGGTTTTGATTTGCATTTTTCTGGTGATTGGTTGAGTATCTTTTCATGTATCTATTGGCCATTTGTATGTATTCTTTGGAAAAAATATTTATTCAGGTACCTTGGTCAATTTTTAATCCCCCCCCTTTTTTTTTGCTATTAAGTTGTCTTCCTTATTTTTAAAAATATTAACCCCTTATGTGATACATGGTTTGCTTATATTTTCTGCCAATTCATAGGTTCCAATTTCCTTTTGTTGATTGTTTCCTTGCTGTACAGACGCTTTTTAGTTTGGATGAACCCATTTGTCTATTTTTACTTTTGTTACCTGTGTTTTGGGAGTCAAATCCAAAAACCACTGGCAAGGTCAAAGTCAAGGACATTTCCCATGGTTTCTTCTAGGAATTTTATGGTTTCAGGTCTTGTGTTTAAGACTTCAATTCACTTTGAATTGATTTTTGTTTATGGAATAAGGCTCCAATTTCATTCCTTCACATGTGGATACTCAGTTTTCCCCATACCATTTATTTCATTTATTTGTATTTCAGATTCAGGGATTATATGTGAAGGTTTATCACGTGGGTATATTACGTGATGCTGAGGTTTAGGCTTCTAATGATTCCATCATCCGATTAGTGAACACAGTACCCAGCAGGTAGTTGTTCAACCTTTGCATGCTCCCCTCCCTCTCTCCTTTTGGAATCTCCAGTGTTTATTGTTTCCATCTTTGTGTCCATGTTTAGCTCCCACTTGTGTGAACATTCAGTATTTGGTTTTCTGTTTCTGTGTTAAAGTGCTTAGAATAATGACCTCCAGTTGTATCCTTGTTCTTGAAAATAACATGGTTTTATTTACTGTGGCTGCACAGTATTCCATTGTGTATATATACTGCATTTTCTTTATGATTCACCATTGATGGGCACCTGTGTTGATTCCATGTCTTTGCTATTGTGAAAAGTGCTACAATGAACACACAAGTGCAGACAGAATGATTTATTTTTCATTGGTTATATACCCAGTAATGAGACTGCTTGGCTGAATGCTAATTCTACCTTTAGTTCTTTGAGTAATCTCCAAACTGCTTTCCAAAGGGGCTGGACTAATTTGTATTCCCACCAACAGTACATAAGTGTTCCATTTTCTTTGGACCCTCACCAGCATCATTTTTTTAACATTTATTTTTATTTTTTAAATAATTGCCATTCTGACTGGTATGAGATGGTATCTCATTGTGGTTTTCATTTACATCTCTCTGATGATAAGTGATGTTGAAAATATTTTCATGTGTTTGTTGGTTACTTGTATGTTTTCTTTCAAGAACTGTCTTCTCACGTGCTTTGCCTATCTTTTAATGTTATCTTTTCTTGTTGATTTATTTAACTTAGTTATAGATTCTGGATATTAGTCCTTTGTTGGATGCATAGTTTGTGAATATTTTCTATTATGTAACTTGTTTGTAACTTTGTTGATAGTTTTTCTTCCTGTGCAGAAATTCTCTAGTTTAAGACCCATGTGTCAGTTTTTATTGCATTTGCTTTTGAGCACTTAAAATATAAATTCTTTGCCTAAGGCAATGTCTAGAAGAGTATTTCCTAGGTTTTCTTTTAGGATTTTTATAGTTTGGGGTCTCACATTTAAGCCTTTACTCCATCTTTTTTTTTTTTCTTTTTTTTTTTTGAGACGGAGTCTAGCTCTGTTGCCCAGGCTGGAGTGCAGTGGCGCGATCTCGGCTCACTGCAAGCTCCGCCTCCTGGGTTCCCGCCATTCTCCTGCCTCAGCCTCCCGAGTAGCTGGGACTACAAGCGCCCGCCTCGTCGCCCGGCTAGTTTTTTGTATTTTTTTTTTAGTAGAGACGGGGTTTCACCGTGTAGACCAGGATGGTCTCAATCTCCTGACCTCGTGATCCACCCATCTCGGCCTCCCAAAGTGCTGGGATTACAGGCTTCAGCCACCGCGCCCGGCCGCCTTTACTCCATCTTGAGTTAATTTTGGTATACAGTGAGAGGTAGGAGTCCAGTTTCATCCTTCTGCATATGGTTAGCCAGTTTTTCCAGCATCATTTATGGAATACGGAGTCCTTTCCCCATTGTTTATTTTTGCCAATTTTGTTGGTGATCAGGTGGTTGTAGGTGTCTGGCTGAATTTCAGGGGTCTCCATTCTGTTCCATTGGTCTATTTTTGTACCAGTACCATGCTGTTTTGGTTAGTGTAGCTTTATAGTACAGTTTGAAGTTGGGAGATGTAATGTCTCTGGCTTTATTCTTTTTGTTTAGGATTGCCTTGGCTATTCAGGCTCTTTTTGGGTTCCACACAAATTTTAGAATAGTTTTTCTCTAATTCTGCAAAAAAAAAAAAAAAATAATAATAATTATATTGGTAATTTGTAGATTGTTTTGCGTAGTATGACATTTTAAAGATATTGCATCTTCCTATCCATGATCATAGAATGCTTTTCCATTTTTATAGTTTATTATTTCCTTCTCCTTACAGAGATCCTTCACCTCCTTCATTAGATGTATGCCCAGGTACTGTGAGTGTGGCTATTGTAAACAGGATTATGTTCTTGATTTGATTCCCAGCTTGAAGATTACTGGTGTATAGAAATGCTACTGATTTTTGTGCACTGATTTTTTTATCCTCAGACTTTGCTGAATTCATTTATTAGGTCTAAGAGTCTTTTGGTAGAATCTTTAGGGTTTCCCAGGTACAAATTACATTGTCAGTGAAGACACATAATTTCCAGCACTAGCATTTCCAACACTATGTTAAATATGAGTGATAAGAGTGGGCATCCTTGTCTTGTTCCAGTTCTCAAAGGGAATGCTTCCAGTTTTTTGTCCATTCAGTATGATGTTGGCTGTGGGTTTGTAATAGATGGCTCTTATTATTTTGAGGTATGTTCCTTTAATGCCTAGTTTTTTTGCGTTTTTATCATGATGGGATGTTGGATTTTATCAAATGCTTTTTCTGCATCTACTGAGATGATCATATGATTTTTGTTTTTAGTTCTGTTTATGTGGTGAATCACATTGATTGATTTGCATATGTGGGACAATCCTTGCATCCCAGGAGTAAAACCCACTTGACTGTGGTGAATTAACTTTTTGATGTGCTGCTGGATTTGGTGTGCTAGTATTTTCTGAGGATTTTTGCATCTGTATTCAGGTACAATGGTCTGTAGTTTTCTTTTTTGTGTTTTTGTCAAATTTTGGTATCAGGATCATACTAGTTTCACAGAGTGAGCCAGGAAGTAGTCCCTCATCCTCAATTTTTTGGAGTACTTTCAGTAGGGTTGGTACCAGCTGTTCTTTCTATGTCTGGTAGAAGTCAGCTGTGAACCCATTTGGTACAGGGCTCTTTTTTTTTTTTTTTTTTTTTCACTGATTCAATTTCCTTACTCATTATTGATCTGCTCAGGATTTGTTTCTTCCTGGTTCAATCTTGGGAATTTGTGTTTCCAGGAATTTATCCATTTCCTCTAGACTTTCTAATTTGTGTACATAGAAGTGTTCATAATATTCTCTGAGCATCTTTTGTATTTCTGTGGGATCAACTGTGATGTCACTTTCGTAATTTTTGATTGTACTTATTTCGATGTCTTTTTTTGTTAATTTAGCTAGTGGTTTATCCATCTTGTTTATCTTTTCAAAAATGAACTTTTTGCTTCACTGATCCTTTGAATGGTTTTGGGGGGTCTCCATTTCATTCAGTTCTGCTCTGATTGTAATTATTTCTTCTGTTAGCTTTGGGTTTAGTTTGTTATTACGTTGCTAGTACTTTTAGCTGCAAGGTTAGGTTGTTAATTTGAGCTATTTCTATCTTTTTGGTATAGGCATTTAGCACTATAAACTTTCCTCTTAACCCTGCTTTTGCCACATTCCAGAAGTTTTGGTATGTTGTGACTCTATTTTCATTTATTTCAAATACTTTTTTTTTTTTTTGAGACAGAGTAATGCACTGTTGCCCAGGCTGGAGTGCAGTGGTGCGTTCTTGGTGCACTGCAATTCCACCTTCCAGGTTCAAGAGATTCTCCTGCCTCAGACTCCTGAGTAGCTGGCATTACAGGCACCTACCATCACGCCTACTAATTTTTTGTATTTTTAGTTGAGATGAGGTTTCACCATGTTGGCCAGGCTGGTCTTGAACTGCTGACCCTGTGATTCACCCACCTTGGCCTCCCAAAGGAGGAGAGTGAGAGTATCTTCCCACTGTGACTTCTCTTCAGCTGTAGAATTGTTCTTAAATAGGTTATCTACAAAACCTGCAGTACAATCATACAGAGTATGGAAGTAGAACCTTGGCTCTTAGTGTTTTTGTTGTCTCATGCCTGAAAACCTGAAATACAAAATATCACCTTTGCTGACTAAGAAAGTTCAGTAGTGAGAATGCCAGAGGAACTCAAAATTCCTTATCCTTGAACTATAACCATAGGAGTGGAAGTATCGGAATCTACAGGAAACTCAGGTCATGGAAAGCTAGTAGTGTTGGTATAAGTGTGTGCATGTGTTGTGTGTACATGTTCCCAGCATCAGGGGACAACAGTATTACTGGTATATTTCTTATGGATCTTGTAGAAAAAAAAGAAAATTTTAATATGATTGTATAAGAGACCAAATATCATGGCTCATGCCTGTAATCCCAGCACTTTGGGAGACCGAGGCAGGCGAATCGCAAGGTGAGGAGTTCAAGACCAGCATGACCAACATGGTAAAACTCTGTCTCTACTAAAAATATAAAAATTAGCCGGGCGTGGTGGCTCGTGCCTGTAATCCTAGCTACTCAGGAGGCTGAGGCAGGAGAATTGCTTGAACCCGGGAGGCAGACGTTGCAGTGAGTTGAGATCGTGCTACTACACTCTAGCCTGGGTGACACAGCAAGACTCCATCTCAAAAAACAAACAAATGAAAAAAGACCAAATTCTTCTTCATCAATTATTCTTTATGTCAAATTTTACAAGTACATTTTCTCCTGTGCATATCAATCTATATCAGCAATTGCTCTATGCTACATTTAATTATACTTCTTCAACATTCACATAGTCTTCACAATTTGTTCTTTGTGTAGTATGTTATGTGCTCAAAGATTTAAGAAAACAGAAAAAACATTTTCTTGACCTCCCTAATGGGTAGGTTTATAGATGAAAGTATATTGATATCCTGCACTTTAGTTACTCATTGAACAGGTAGGCATGAAATTTAAAGAAAAAGTATGCATTTAACTATTACCTAAATGAAGTATGAATCGTTACTTTGATTATTGATGGTATCACTCTTACAAAAGTGTTTTATATTAGGACATATCCATTCAGCTATTTTACATAACCAATGGAAAAATGTAATCCTATATATGTAATTACATTATTAATAAAAAGATATAAAAATAATACCTACTATCATAAATCAAAATCAAAATAAGCCTAAAATAGCCTATTTTTAGGCCAGGTGCAGTGGTCACACCTGTAATCCCAGCACTTTGGGAGGCTGAGGTGGGTGGATCACTTCAGGTCAGGAGTTCGAGACCAGCCTGGCCAACATGGTGAAACCCTATCTCTACTAAAAGTACAAAAATTAGCCAGGTGTGGTGGCGGATGCCTGTAATCCCAGCTACTCAGGAGGCTGAGGCAGGAGAATTGCCTGAACCCAGGAGAAAGAGGTTGTAGCAAGCCAGGACTGCACCACTGTACTCCAGCCTGGGCAACAGAGTAAGCCTCCATTTTGGGGGGGAAAAAAAGCCTATTTTAAAAAAACAAAGACCCCACTCCTCAAAAGTACTAGAATATTTTAAAATCAGGTTTTTGTACTAGACGCAGTGGCTCACGCCTTTGATCCCAGCACTTTGGGAGGTCGAGGTGGGTGGATCACTTGAGGTCAGGAGTTCGTGACTAGCCTGGCCAACATGGTGAAACACCATCTCTACTAAAAATACAAAAAATTAGCTGGGTGTGGTGGTGTGCACCTGTAATCCCAGCTACTTGGGAGGCTAAGGTGGGATAATTGCTTTAACCCAGGAGGTGGAGGTTGCAGGGGGCCAAGATCATGCCATTGCATGCTAGCCTGGGCAACAGAACAAGACTCTGTCTCAAAAAAACCCAAAAACAACCACAACAAAAAAACAGGTTTCTGGAAAGAAAAACATACATGGCTCAACTCGTACTCCTCTAAGTCAGTTGCCTGCAAAGAGAAAGTATTCTCACTCTTTCACTATGCCAGAATTCTTAGAGGAGCAGGACCCCATTTGGCACTGTCTATCATGGGGTCGATAAGCCTATCTAATTCTGAGGTTCAGTATCAGGAATTGCCTGCTTACAGATGAAACCTTCATTCTCTATTTTGTCCTTTATCAGTGTAAAAGTAACATTTTGCTTCTCCATCTGATAACTCTTTTGCTTTATAGGTTGATTCAGGACTTGAATGGAGAAAAGCATTGCTATTTATTTGACCTCAAAGATCCCAATACTCTCGGAAGCATTTCAACTTTTTCTAGGATGGGAAGAAAATAACAATGCCAACTAAATGTGACATGAAGTGACAAATGTGACATAATGCCTGTTTAATGGCATCCTTTGTTTTTCATGTTTTGAGACAGCGAAAACTAATAAAGTAGATGAATTTGGATGGGAATGTGGGTCTTTTACCTCTCAATCAAACAAATGGTCTATTTTCTTTTGTTACTATACAATACTATTTTGCCAAAGAGAGAAATGTTCTTTCCTAAGCCATGGAGTCTAAGTTTGGCAGCGCATCAAAGTTATAATTTGATATTAGATGTTAAAGCTGAGTTAATTTTAGTTTTTTGGCTCCTTCATTTATGAAATGGCAAGTTACCTTTATAAGTTGGGACAGTGTCCAACTTTCCTTTTTTAACTTGTTGTCTCTCCAAAGGCCAGACTATTGCCACAGGCTGCACTTTGTACGAATTAAAATCCCATTTGTAGGTAGTACCAAGATCAATCTTCCCTTGTTTTGGTTTATATTCTTCTGGCACATGGCGAGGCTGTTTAACTATTTCATAAGGATGATAATCCAACCTGAAATATATAAATTTGAAACATAGCCTCACAAGTTCTTTTATTTCTAATTATTTCAATGAAGTATGGAAAATGTCAAGGCTTTTTTTTACTTGGAAAGTCTGAGAAGATATTAAAATGGTAATAGTTGATAAACTACTTGAAAGAAGTAAATGAATTTTCATAAGGTCCTATCCAGTGACTAAACATCTTGAGAAAAGTAAATATATCAAAAATCCTAGTTTTGAAAACATCATTACAATAGATCCCGGTTAATTGGATCTTCAGTAAACAATATCCTCAAGTAATTGATTTTTTTCTAACCTGGAAGAAAATTTCAGGTAAAATTTACTAAACCTGAAAAGTTTAAAAAATATATTCCCCCTGAGTCCACTTTGTCAAAGTCCTTATTCATCCTACTTAAAGTCTCCAGCAAACAATTTTGGCACACTTTCTTCTTTTTGAATTCACGCTGTTTTCTTGCTTATTGTTAAATGATTAGTAACTCTGGTCTTTTGACATAAATCACATTCAGATTATAGATGTGAATGTTCCTCATCTTTGGATCTCCCAGAATTCCTTGTCATGGATGGATGCCAGCTGGTAATGCAGCCAACCTGGGCGCTATATAACATTATGTGACAGAGGTAGTACTGTAGACACTGAGGTAAAAACTGAGGAATGGAGAACACAAACTTAGACTGATCAGACCGCCTACGTCCAAATCCTGGCTCTGTCATTTACTAGTTGCAAGACCTTGGATAACTTCATTAACCTGTTTATGCCCCAGTTTCTTTATATATTATATGGGACAATAATATCTTCTATTTCACAGAGTTGTTTTTAAGGATATACACACACGCTTTTAAAACTGCTTGGTACATAGTAAGATCAATATGGTAGCCACTACTGTTACTACCCCAAGACTTCATGGATTGCTTTTTTCTTCTGGACTCTATTGGCACATCACTCATTTTGTGACTAAACTATCTTGTATTAATCAATATTTGTTGCATATGTCTGTAAGTTCTCCAAAGAACCCAAACCCCTCACTGAATTCTTCTATTCACAACATAACTTCTTAGACTAATTAACTGTTTTATCACCCACTCCAATTCATTTCAATCTGGTTTCCAGCATTGCCACTTCCCTAATACAGCTCTAAGGTTCACCATGTCTTCCATGTGATTAAATTCATCGAACATTTTTAGTCCTCATCTTACTTGACCTCTCCAGCAGTAACTGACATTATTGTCCACACTGTGTGTTTCTAGGAAACTTTCTCTTCCTGACTTCCTTATTATTTCTTGCCAGTCTCCTATGCAACTTCATCACCTTTACTCAGTCATTAAATACATGTTAGCATTCCTCAAGACTTGGACCTACCTCCACATACTTCTTTTCATCCACTGTTCACTCCTGAGGATAACTCTTCTACTCCCACAGCTTTGATTACTACCTAGATTGAAATAACCGTCAAATTTACATCTCCGCTTAGACCTCTTCTCTGAGCTCCATACCAGCATCTATGATGGTCTCTTGGATATTCAATGGCAACTCAAAACTTAATATGTCCCAAATCAACTCGTTATTTCCCCTTAATAAATGTGGTCCTTTTTGCTTGTTCTCTATTTAAGTGAACGCTATCACCATCGCTTCAGACACATAGTCAGAGATCTAGGACTCACCCTTCATACCTCAATTCTCTCCCCTATCTAGTCCATCATCAACTACTGTCAATTTTGCCTCATAAATCTCTCTCAAATCTAACCACTTTTCTCCACATCTGCCACTACCATAATATGCAAAGTTTTTGCAACAGCTCATTTGAATCACTTTAATAACTTTCAAAACTCATTTACCCACATCCACTCTAGTTCTCCCTCCAATCTTTGCTCCACATGGCACCTGAGTAATTCTTTCCCATGTAAATCTGATCAGGTCATTCTTGCCCTTATCTCCCTAGCCTCTTCCTTAACTTCCTTCCTCCCCAACTTCACCTTCTACCAAAAAACAAAGCAGAAAAACCTTCGTGGCTTATTATTACCGTAAGGACATAGACAACACTGAACATGGCTTAAAGGCTCTGCCTGGTCTCCTTCACTAGCCTCAGCTCTCACCATGCTTCCTCTTGCTTTCTCTGCTCCAGCTGGCCCTCTTTGATACTTTTCTCCTTTCCATGCTCCTTCCTGCTACATGCTACTCTCTTTCTCTCTGCTTGGAATGCATTTCCTTCCCCCCTTAATCCAGCTAATTTAACATCCTTCAGGTTTTGATTTATTTTTCTTATTTTCCTGATAAAGTCAAACTCTTGTTCTGGATGTCAAGGTACCTGTGCCTATCCTTCATAGATCTTATCACTGTTGCAATTTTAGACTTACTCTGAGTAATGTTTTTGATTGCCATCTCTAATAGGTTGCAACATCTGTCAGCACAGAGATCATGATTGCTTTTGGCCACCACTATATCCCAGGTGTCTAGTATAGTGATGTTTAATAAATGCTTAATAATTTTTTATTTAATGAATAAAGAGTAGTAGAAATCACATACCTCTGCCTCCCAAGACATGTCAGTTGTTCTTTGCTCTTCCCAAATACTAACTAGAGGGGAATAGGCTAAAATGCAGTCAGGAAGTGAGAGAATCAGGAAGGGAAAAGCAAAGCAAAAGTTTAGAACTCTCAGTTTCTCTGGTTAGACTAGTTAAGTGTTAGAAAGTATACCTCCAAACCCAAAGCCGCTTTCTATGTAGTAGTAGAGGGTGAATGCAGTCTTATTCATCTGATATATCCTGAAACATCTGATGTGTCTAGAATCCTACTCCTTCAGGGCAGGCTTCCTGCCAACTCTGGCAGTCATCTAAGTGAGCTACAACAGTACTGCTATAAAGGATCCAAAATCTTGTACAAGTTCAGACACCTCTTTACACAGTCACTTCCTGTACTATACAAAGGTACAGAATGCTTCTTTTTTTGTACAGATAAATCCACTTTCTACTGCATAGTCAACACAGTCAACATGAAGGAGTCAAGCAAGAGTTTCAAGCTCCTAGATTATGACTCTTAGAAATACTGCTAGTTTCCCAGTGAAAATATAAAGAAGAGATCTAATGTCGTACTAAGTGAAGAGATGACAATTTAAGAAATGAATATTTTAGTTTTATTGGTATATTTGGACCTTTGGGACATTTCTCGCTTTTTTTTTTAATTATTAACGCTTATTTGAATAAGTCAACTGGGGAAATTCAGAATTGAAAAGCAATTGCCTTTTAAAAGAAAGATATGCCAGATTAAATTTTCTCAATTTCTACATTTAGAACTGGTTAAAAGCAAAATCTTTGTTCAATAAACACAAATATTGTAAAATTTATTTCAAATCTCTAATATGAACCATTAAGGCATCAAGAAAGAAATATTAATAAAGTGAAGAAAAAAGAGCAACCATTCCCATTTAATCAGTCTCAACCAGTTATTGAATTTCCTCATCTCACTTATTATAATCCATAATTATCTTAGTTATTTATCTGATATTTTCATATCTGGACTTTCCCACAAGACTATAAACAACAGTAAAGCAAAGACTGTCTCTGTTTTATGTTCCATGTCATCCTCAGTGAGCAGTCCAGTTCCTGACCTACTGCACTGAATCAGTGGCAACAGAATCACTAGCAATGCTGGTTAAAAATGCAGTTTCCTGAGACCCACTCTATTATCTACTGGCTCTTTTAGATGGAGATCTGGAATCTGCAATTGTAACACTTCTAGATGGCACTACTGCATACCAAAATCTGAGGACTAATAAAATCTTCCATCTGTGGAAGAGCCATACACCTACACAAGTAACTGGAGTCACCAAAGTATTATTACTGCAAGGAATGCCTGAAATGTTAAAAATAGAAATATTAGACTAAAAGTTTGAAAGTTTAAAGTATAATAATAACTAAAAAAAAAAAACACCAAAATCTAAAGCTGTTACAGAGCATTTTTAAAACTCTAAATTATAGAAATATGATGTACAAGTCACTAGGAAGCAGGAACTTCAACTTGTGAAAGGAAGATAAATCTTGGGGCCCCAAAACCACTAAGCTAAGGGGAAAAGTGAAGCTGGGAACTGCTTAGGACAAACCTGTCTCCCATTCTCTTCAAAGTCACCCCTCTGCTCACTGAGATAAATGCATATCTGATTGCTTCCTTTGGAGAAGCTCATCAGAAACTCAAAAGAATGCAACCATTTGTCTCTTATCTACCTATGACCTGCAAGCTCACTCCCAGTTTCGAATTTGTCCCGCCCTTCTGGAACGAACCAATATTCATCTAACGTATATGTTGATTGACGTGTGTCTCCCTAAAACGTATAAAACCAAACTGTGCTCTGACCACCTTGGGCACATATTATTGGGACCTCTTGAGGCTGTGTCACCAGCACGCACCCTCAACCTTGGCAAAATAAACTTCCTAAATTAACTGAGACCTATCTCAGATATTTGGGGTTCACAAACTTATTGACATTTTTATACTTAACACTAGGATTGTACCTTGAATATAGTATATACATTAACAGTTCAAATAAAATAATGAGTAAATATAATATGTAATCTACCTGACAAAAATACAGAGAGATCAAAAAAGGTAAGTTCAAATGAAAAGTACAGATTTAAGAGGATTTTTTTTCATCACTCACTGAACAAATATTGGGTACCTACTATGTGCTAGTAGGCATTGTATTAGTTTTCTAAAAATAGAATGCTGAGATAACAATAGACTTAGTTCCTGCTTTCATGAAACACTGAAACCAACCTAACGATAAATAACAGGAAGGTGCTTTGGGAGCTTACATAGAAGAATTTTACCTAATCTGAAAACTGGATGAAGTGTCAGAGAAGGCTTACTCAAGTGATAATTTAGTTGAGATCTGCAGATTGAATGAGCATTAGCTAAGAGAGGGAAGGAAAATTGCAGGTAGGGAAAATAGTATCTTGGAAGACCCTGAGACAAGGAAACCTGGCACTTTCCAAATAAATAAAAAATGGCCCATGGGATGGAGCATAAAAGTGAAAAGGGCACTACAGTGAAAATGAATTAGAGAATTAAGTAGTGAGCAAACCATGCCTCCACATGGTTTTGATAAGGATTCTGGTTTGTGTTAAACACAATGGGAAAGTTTAAGAGTATTTTAAGCAGAAAAGTGATAGGATTTGGTTTGCATTTGGGAAGGCTGTATTGAAAACAGATCAAACTGCAAAAACTAGAGTAGATTCAGATATTATACTTAGAAAGCGACTGCATTCCTCTAGGTCAAGCTTGTTCAACCTGCAGCCTATGGGCTGCATGTGGCCCAGGACGGCTTTGAATGAGGTCCAACACAAATTCATAAAGTTTCTTAAAACATTATGAGATTTTCTTGTGATTTTTTTTTTTCTTTTTTAGCTCATCAGCTATGATTGGTGTTATTGTATTTTACCTGTGGCCCAAGACAATTCTTCTGCCAATGTGGCCCAGTGAAGCCAAAAGACACGACACCCTGGTCTAGGTGGTGGTAACAGTGGAAAGTAGATAAATATGAGATATTTTAGGAAGTTAAAAAAAAATAGAACTTTTTATATCCCTTTTTTCTTCTCACACTTTGTCAGCCTAACTTAATTCGTATTTTTCTGTTTTTTTTTTTCAAGTCGTGACTTAACTAGTCTGTTGCCTATTAAACTGGTTCAACTGAAATCAACTAAACAGTAATTTAAATAGCTAGAAAACTTTATTAATAGACACCAGAAGAGTTGGGAGAAAAATAAATAAAGCAAATAGTTACTAAATATTTACTTAAATGTAGTTATTCCTTCCATTTTACCACGGCATGCTCGAATTTCTTGCTTGGGTTTAAGACTCTGAGCTGGAAGAACATTGTCATACATAGGATATTTTTCCAAATACTCAGTTGTGGGGCACAATACCCCAGAATTTTCATAAATCCTTGTGATTCCATGTGGACAATGATGTCGCCTGTGCAAAAAATCAATGGAAAGATTAACCTCAAAAAACATTTTGTGTTGTAATTGCATTTTAATCAGAGACCTCCAATAAACTCACAGTTTCTAAATTCTAGAGCTTTACTGAAAAACCAAAAACTGGGCTGGGTGCAGTGGCTCATGCCTGTAATCCTAGCACTTTGGGAGGCTGAGGTGGGCGGATCACAAAGTCGAGATCGAGATCATTCTGACTAACAGGGTGAAAGCCCGTCTCTACTAAAAATACAAAAAAAAAAATTAGCTGGGCTTGGTGGCGGGTGCCTCTAGTCCCAGCTACTCCAGAGGCTAAGGCAGGGGAATAGCGTGAACCCGGGAGGCAGAGCTTGCAGTGAGCCAAGATCGTGCCACTGCACTGGAGCCTGGGTGACCCAGCAAGACTCAGTTTCAAAAAAAACAAAAACAAAAACAAAAAAAACCCAAAAACTGTTTCCTCTGTAATGGTGTTTACAAAAACAATCTATAAATAATGGTCTATCCCTATGTGGTGGAAGCACAGCAATTAAGTGTCTCATAACAATTTAGTGTCTTGTTACACTATAGAAGCTGAAAAACTAATAGGGAATTTCCCAGGCTCTTGCAGAAAGGTTTCACATACAAATTAGGTTTCACCTGCTACATGTATTCACATGATACTTTGACTCAGAACAGAGCTACATAAGGAGAGAGTCAAGGCACAACATTTATTTTGCTTGCATGAACGTAATAGAGGCAACAAGAGATTGGAGTTAGAAATTGTTAGGTGGCATCTTGATTTGTGAGCTGGTTTTCTAACTTGGCAGCTTCTTGACCATGGAAGAGACGAGTGATTCTGGAGTCTACAGCTCTGTTGCAATTTTCTGATTATGGCAGAGGCTGTGGCCTCTTGTCAGTCCTGTTCTGTGGTAAAATTTTTGGAAGTTTTTCCTGGAAGCTTATTTTTAAAATGATTTCTTAGGTTCTTCCAAGTGAACTATATATATATATATATATGTATACACTCCTTAATAAATTCCTTTTTGCCTAAACTAACGAAAGGAGGTTATGTTATCCATAATAACCTTGACCAATATATCATATAAGCTAATAGTATACAGTTATTTAAGAGAATGAGGGTGACCTTTATGCATGGTCACTGGAAGATGGTGAGATTGCAAATAGTAAAAAACTGGATTGTAGAATAGTATGCTCTGAATATTCTCCTTTTTGTTTAAAAAAAATAAAATCGATGCAGGCCAGGCGCAGTGGCTCATGCCTGTAATCCTAGCACTTTGGGAGGCCGAGGCAGGTGGATCACGAGGTCAGGAGATCTACTAAAAATACCAAAATTAACTGAGTGTGGTGGCATGAGCCTGTAATCCCAGCTACTCAAGAGGCTGAGGCAGAAGAATTGCTTGAACCCAGGAAGCGGAGATTGCAGTGAGCTGAGATTACGCCACTGCACTGCAGCCTGGCGAAAGAGTGAGACTCTGTCTCAAAAAAAAAAAAAAAAAAAATCAATGCACATGTAAAACAAGTCTTAAAGAACATTTGTTATCTGTGGAAGATAGAATTATGAAGGTGTTTTATAATATTATAGATATTTTACAGTATTATGGATTTTTATGACACCTCTTGTGTATTTATTGCATTATCAAAAAATAAAAATAAAACCCTTAAAAAACAAAACAACCACAACCAAAAACAAAGAAAAAGTAAAATCACACCATTCCAAGGGTAGCCCTCAACATAATGAAGACTGAATTTCCTAACAGTTGAATGAGAAAGGAACTTGCATTGAATGTAAATTAGGAAAAAAGTAAAAATTTTCTCCTGCACACCAGTCTGCAGATTCATACACCCAAAGTTACAAACTGTGTTTATTATGAGACTATCAAAAAAACTGCTTTCCATCAACATGCAGGTGTTTTCTTTGAAGGGGATTCCAAATAGGAAGGGATTGACACGTTCATATTTACTTAGCAACTAATGATCTAATCCCTGGGGCAACAGTGAAGCTGAGGAAGGAGAAGACTGTTTCTAGGTGATGGAAGTTTGTTAGGCAGGACTCAGTTGGATTCTAGGTTTCAGGGTGGGGACTACTGTACTGCCTTTTCAGTCAGGCGGATCCCAAGGAACTGCTGCCTGTACGGGAATGGGAATATGGTCTGGCTGGGAGGACAGAAAGCAGATGAAAGAAAGTGTGATATGGGTTGCAGACTCAGGGCCTTCAGCACCGTTCTTTCTTACCTTTGTGGTGGGGGATGACGTGGAAATGCATTCTCCCAGTCGGATCACATCCCACTACTCATCAGTCTTATTATATCCCGTCGCTGCTTCACATATATTATTTACCCGGCCTGGGTGGCATTTTACTTTGCATCCTTGATTGGGAGTCTCAGGGGCTACGAAGAAATGTTTTACCCCCAGGTAGCCGGCGGGTGCGGAGCGAGTATTCGTGGAGCGGGATAAGTGGGGATGTCGCTGCGTCCTCGTCCCTTGATCTGCGGGGGACGGCCATTCTCAGGGTTCCCGAGGAGCCGGCTCCCTGCACGTAGGCCCTAGGTCGGCTCCCAAGCCCCGGCCCGCCACTACACCAGCCAGGTCTTACCCGCAGGTACAAATCTGACACAGACACCAGCTCCTCATGCTCTTGCCTCCCATGCCTTCCTTCACCGCGCCTCAGCACGTGCGGCTTCTCCACTCCCACAGCGCCCGCCGAAGTCGAGGCAACAGAGGGATGCCTGGCAAAAGACCGGGTGCCGGCTTCCGGTGGCGTCAGAGACGCGCGGGTGAAAGGTCGAGCGTCAGCCGGCCCCGCCCCCTGGTGCGCTGGCGTGCCGGATCCACAGAGATCTTTGCGTTTCGGAAGCTCTTGGTGTGGCTGCGACCCGAGAGGAGAAGCTGGGCTCGTGGGGCTGCTGCCGCCGGTGAGTGCGAGTTCGCGCTGGGGACTGGCATCTTCCTCGGCCAGCCTCTGGGCGGTGCTGGAGGACCCCGCTCGCTGCGGCTCTGAGGCGGAAACCAGGGCTGGGGCCGAGCGCGGGCTGGGAGCGGCGGTCCCCGGAGTGTGACTTCCAGTCTGGGGCCCGGGCGTGGCCTGTCTATGTGGACCCGGGATCCTCAAAGAGAACGAATCCGGGACCCTGCAGAAATGAAGGGCATGTAGAGTAGACGTTTTTCCTGTTTATTTAGAAAGGAATGAAAGGCCGACAGTGCACCTGCTTGGATAATAAGCACGTGACCCAAAACTTTGTTCGGGCTCCGTGGGCAGGAATAAAGCTGGGTATTCGACCTCGCGCGAGGACTAGCGAGAATGTCAGAATGAGGGACTTGGGGGAAGACTGAAGAGAGAAAGGGAGCATCTTTTCAGCATCTTCTCAGCCTCCTGCATGCAACACTTCCTGTACGTGGCCATTGGCCTGGAGAAGTTTACCAGAGTACTCCTCCTCCGGCAGGGTTACTGGTGTCACTGTGCACCCAGCCCCTTCGAACTGCGTGATTCATCGCAGCCTTCGGATCCGGAAGGATAAGCAAACTCCTTAAGTATAATCGTGCTAGGATATTGACTTCAGTGCTCGAACGGGACTTAGGCCTAGGTGGTGTGTCTCATCAATAAACATTCACTGGGTTCTTAGTTTAAGGGGTTTGAGAAGCCTTGCCACCTCCTAGCGTTTATTATTTTTTTCTTTTGCCCCGACCTTTAGCCTCTGGGCTAATACTTACTTAATTTTTAGTCACAGGAAATAAGCAACCATGGTGCTCAACAGTTTGGATAAGATGATTCATCTCCAGAAAAACACTGCCAACATCAGGAATATTTGTGTTTTGGCTCACGTTGACCATGGTAAGAATCCTTTTTAAGAGCTTGTTTTGATAAATAAGGGAGGTATGTCTCTGTATGTCTCAGTGGAGTGAAGCTGTGGGCAGCTGAGAGTGGTGTTTGCTAAGAAGCAAGTCTTCTTTCCCTTAAAAGTTTTCTGTGATGTTGGGGAAGCCTGCCTTGCTATAAATCGTTTGAAATGAACACAGTTACCTAGTGAGTAGCATTCTTCTTTATAGTATGTCATGTTGTTTTTTAAACCAGAACTTGAAATTTTTGTTTTTGAGATGGCTTTAAGTTGCTTGACAACTTTTCAGATGAGGGTGATTAGATCCACAGGGTTGGAGATAAGATTACAGCAATATAGAGTGCTAGCATCTGTGTCCTTCTAGATGATATTCTGTTCAAAAGTCTAATAAATCTCTTTTGTCTTTTGTCACCTAGCATAAGTAAATTGAAAATCTTTACTAAACCAATTCTTCTGACCAGATTTTAAATCTATAGGTATGATCCATGACCCCTTTTAAGAAAGACATGGATTTGAATTAATGTGCCTATTTTATTTTAACAGGAAAAACTACTCTGACTGACTGTCTTATATCTAGCAGTGGAATCATCTCCAGCCGCCTAGCGGGCAAGGTATGTTCTTATTTTATAAATACTCGTCGCATTTCAGTATTAGCTGTCAACAATGTAATGAACCATTTCCTGTGTTCTTTAGCGATCCAAAAGGGTATAAAACATTGTTCTTGCATCTAAAAGCTGCCAATCCATTTTGCAAGATTAAATTGCTGATGAGAAAATAGTTAGTTCTATATTGCTTTGTATTGCTTTATATTAATATTTTATAAGTGCAAAAGTGAGTTTTTGCAACAAGCAAATGATACACAATTTTGGAAGATTTCACAGTGAAACAGAGATTCTTTGTAGGTGAATGAGTTGGGTGGTTTGAGGAGAAGACAGGAAAACTACCAGGTGGTCGGAAATAACACGGATAAAGGCTAACTTGTGTGTTGTGCTTTATTTGAGTGGAGCATTTGCCTAGAGGCTAGTGACAGAGAAAACATACTGGCAGGGAGAATAGATTATAGAAGACCTTAAAAGGTAACCTAAATATCAAAGGAAAGCTGCTTGTGCCTGAGGATTGTGATGAAAATAGTGGGTTTTGATTTTTGTTTTTGAGACAGGATCTCTTTCTGTTGCCCAGGCTAGAGTGCAGTGGTGTGATCATGCACGGCTCACTGCAACCTCGCCCTCTTGGGCTCAGGTGATCCTCCCACCTCCTCCTCTTGGGTACCTGGGACTACAGGTGCACACAAACACACATGGCTAATTTTTTGTGGAGACAGGGTTTTGCCATGTTCACCAGGCTGATCTTGAACTCCTGGGCTCAAGCAGTCCTCCTGCCTTGACTTCCCAAAGTGCTAGAATTACAGGTGTGAGCCCACCACACCTAGGCTGAAAATAGTGTTTGAGGAAATAAAATTAAAGAGATCTTTATTTGTAGCTACGACTTGAAAGGGCTTAGAATAATTTACTTGGCAGTAGAAAAATAAAGATGTATTCGTTTCCATAATGAATTTAGGATATGATCAATAGGGCTTATCAGGTGACAGAGAACAAAGAGAAGAGGAGATGGAGAAGCAAAATTGAATCCACAGAGTACACCCAGTAGAGTTGAAGGTCGATTTGGGAATTGATGTGTGGGTTGGGAGGGAAGCTGGCCCAAGATACTATCTAGAGGAGGCTGAAAAAAACTAGGTTGAGTGAAATAATGAAATGCTTATATTTTCCCCACTTGAGAATTTAGAGAAGGTACAATAACTCTAAAATAAGTAGATGAAAAGAAATAGTAAAGCATAAATTAATGAAATAGTAAACACATTTTATAGAAAGGATCAATGAATAGCCAGAAGTTTGTTTTTGGAAAAGATTAACCCAGCTAACAAACACAAAGAGTGAACCCTAATGTAAACTATGGACTTTAATTAATCATAATGCATCAATATTGGTTCATCAGTTGTAACAAGTGTATCACACCATATACTAATACAAGATAGATATAATAGGGGAAACTGTGTGGGTGGAAGGAGAGAGTATGTGGGAACCTTCAGTTGATTTTTCTGTAAAGTTGCTCTAAAAATATAAAGTTATTAATTGAAACAGTTGCTAGCAATATAGATAATTTTTGATTATCTTGACTAGGAAACGTTTTTGTTTTGTTTTTCATTGACATTGTTGAGGAACATTTGACACTTTTGACCTGCTAATGTTCCTAATGTGGCTCACTGTACTTTGGACATATACAAAGCATAGTATATATAAATAAATATTTTTGAATGAATGACTTTAAAGAAGAGTAATACAATGACAAAATACCAGCAAGATGATCAAGAAGAAAAGAGAGGAGGCAGATATAAGTGATACCAGGAAAGAAAAATGCTACAGAACTTAATAAGGTATTAATAGGATATAATGAACAACTCTGTGCCAGTAAACTTAAAAGTGCTAAACTGGAAAATTGTCTGGAAAACATAACTTACTAAAATGGAGTCAAGAAGAAATAGGAAACTTGAATCATTCTATAGTCATTTAAGAAATTGATGAAACCCCGTCTCTACTAAAAATACAAAAAACTAGCCGGGGGAGATGGTGGGCGCCTGTAGTCCCAGCTACTCCGGAGACTGAGGCAGGAGAATGGCGTAAACCCGGGAGGCGGAGCTTGCAGTGAGCCGATATCGCACCACTGCGCTCCAGCCTGGGCGACTGAGTGAGACTCCATCTCAAAAAAAAAAAAAAAAAAAAAGAATTGAATTGGTTGGCAAAAATCTTTCCATAAAGAAAAGACCCAGATGGTTTAACTCTCTAGTTCTGCCAAACATTCAAGGAATAATTTCAGTCCTACTTAAACCATTTCAAAATATAGCAGAGAAAAACCCAACAATCGGCAGTATTCTCCAAATCATATGAAGATAGCGTAACTTTGATACCAAAAGTCTGTTAAGGATAATACAAGACAGGAGAATTATATACCAACCTTATGATTATGGATGCAAAAATTATAATCCTCATTAAGAAACAGAATTCAGCATACTATAAAAAGATGATTATTCATATCCAAATCGAGTTTGTCCCACGGAATGTAAGATTGGTTTAACATGTAATTTCACTATATTAATAGATTAAAGGAAGAAAATCATGATCATTTCAACAGATAATAAAGACGTAGTAAAATTCAACATCTATTGTGATAAAACCTCTTTGCAACATAGTTACAGAAGAGAACTTCTGTAATCTGATGTGGGATATTTATAAAAAACCTAAAATGAAGATTGAGCTCAATGATGAAGTGTTAAAAAAACTTTTCTATTCATAGCCAGGAATAAAGGAAGAATGGCCATCACACCCTTCTGCTCATTGTGTTATAACTTCTCCTTTAGGTTGTACTGGAGGTTCTAGTTGCAGTGATAAAGCTGGAAAGAAAAATAAAAAGTGAATTTTGGAAAGGAAGAAAACAAAAATGTAGATAAATTGCTAGGATATTAGTAACAATTTGGCAGGTTTCAGGATGTGAAAACTGTTGAAAAGAAGTATATGTGAGCAATAAATAGATAATATTTAAATTATCTATTTAAAAACATAAACCATTTAAATAGCATAATAAATGTACCTGTGCTGGGCATGGTGGCTCATGCCTATAATCCAAGCTACTTAGGAAACTGAGGCAGGACAATTGCATGAAACCCGGAGTTTGAGGCCGCAGTGAGCTGTGACAGCAACTGCACTCCAGCCTGGTGGATAGCACAAGACCCTATCTCTTAAAAAGTAACAAAAACACCACCACCACCACCACCTACGAGATATTGGAGAAAACTTAAATAAATGGAAGGATATGCCATATGTATGTATTGGCTGACTCAGTATTTTTTAAATGACATTTTAAAAATATTGATCTATAGATTCAGGAATTCCAGTAAAAATTCCAACAGATATTTAAAAATTTCAACTTGATATGCTGATTTTAAAATATATACAGAAGAGCAAATAAACCAATTAATAGCTGGGACACAACTAAAGAAGAGTAGGGTATGGAAATATGTCTTACCCACTGGCAAGACTTACTATGAATGTATTGATGTGTTGTAACCTGTGGCCTGGAATTGACTGAGGCATGAAATTGACTGGATGGCTCAGAATAGTCGGCCTAGAATAGTAGGCTGACATTTCAGATCTGTGGGAAAAAGATGAACCTTTCAGCCGGGCGCGGTGACTCACGCCTATAATTCCAGCACTTTGGAAGGCCGAGGCAGGCAGATCACCAGGTCAGAGGATAGAGACCATCCTTGCTAACACGGTGAAACCCCGTCTCTACTAAAAATATAAAAAAATTAGCCGGGCATGGTAGTGCGTCCCTGTAGTCCCAGCTGCTTGGGAGGCTGAGGCAGGAGAATGGCATGAACCCGGGAGGCAGAGCTTGCAGTGAGCTGAGGTGTGCCACTGCACTCCAGCCTGGGCAACAGAGTGAGACTCCGTCTCAAAAAAAAAAAAAAAAAGATGAACCTTTCAAATGGTTCTTGGGCAATTGGTTATCCATGTGGGAAAAAAAATTGGACCTCTATTAACACCACACACAAATCAATTGCACAGTTAAGATATTTTTATTTAAAAGCAAAACTATAAAGCTTTTAGAAAATAATACGGGCTAATATTTTTATGACTGTAAAGGAAGATTTCTTAAGACAAAAATGTGCAAACTATTTTATAAAAGGTCAGTAAACTACTTAAAATTAAGAACATGCTTATCAAATATGCCAGAAAGAAATGGAAAAAACAAGCCTGGTAACTGTGAAAAATATTAATAACACAGATGTAATTGACAAAGGACTATAATTCAGAGACTACAAATAACTCTTATCCAAAACAAAATAAATCTGTATTACAACCAGTAGAAAGGTGGACAAAAGCCTTGTATAGGCAGTTCACAGAAAAGAAATGTTAAATGGCCAATACAAGAAACTTGTAAAAGGATACTTAATCCCATTAATAATAGGAGAAATGTAAATTAAAACCATGAGATGCTATTTATCACCCATCTTAAAAAATAAAGTCAAGCAATATCAGCTGTTGAGGTTATGAATCAAAAAAAGTAATATTCCACTGTGGATCAGTCCAAGTATTTGGAAAATAATCCGGAAATACCAAGTTAGGTTGAGGATGTGCAGATTTAATAACTCAGAAATTCTACTGGTAGGGAGTGTACAAGAGACCCACAACTGTTCATATCAGCTCAGTAATAGTTACAGAAAACTGGAATCCGTCTCCGTGTCCTCTGGTAATACAATGGATGAATGGATGTGGTAGATTTGTGAAGTGGAGTCCTACAGTAATAAAAATGAATGAATTACATCAATATGGGTGAATCTCAGGAAAACAATATCGAGCAGAGAAAAAGTGACAGTATAATATAGTAAGTATGAGTTTTATAGAGGGCTTAAAACTTGTCACTCTACATGATATATTGCTTAGGGACACACTCATTTT